>NW_020696628.1:0-4566 GCF_002925995.2 Terrapene triunguis
GCCTGAGGGGCGCGCTACAGACTCTGGCTGGCAGCCTTTCCGCTGCTAATTCCCCGCTGGCGGAGGCGTAAACCCGGCCAGCCTGTGACAACGTAGCTCCTCACCGCCCCCTAGCGGGTAGGCGGACCGACACCGATCACAAGTGGTGGAGAATGCGGGCAGCGCCCCCTATCCCTGCCGGAAGGGATTAGAGCAAGGAGGCAGAGACAGCCCCAAACGGAATATGGAGATGGAGAGGCTTATCAAGGCGCTGGCTGAGACTCAGCAGCAGCAGCAGCAACAACTCATACAGCAGCTGGGTACCCACCAGCAGCAGTTGCTTCAAACCTTGGGGGCCCAGCACCGCGAACAACAGACCCAATGTTTCCAGCAACTTGCCACCCTGTGGCCGAGCCCCGGTGGGCCCCAGCCGGGCGGGGCGAACACCCCCAAGCCCCCCGCTCCACCAATCAGTCTGGCCAAGATGGGGCCGGAGGATGACCCAGAGGCTTATCTGGTGACCTTCGAGCGGGTTGCTGCAGTAGCTGGTTGGGCCCCGGACCAATGGGCAACCCTGCTTGCCCCCTATTTAATGGGGCCGGCCCAGAAGGCTTACCGGGGGCTACCAGACGATGAGGCCCGTGTTTACGCCCGCGTAAAAGCAGCTATCCTGGATGCCTTTGACATCACCCCGGAGACCTTTCGGCGACGGTTTCGGGGAAAGCCTTACCCCCCGGGTGCCCGGCCCCGGGCCGTGGCCCAGGAATTAAAGGATGCAGCGTGCCGATGGCTACAACCCGAGCATCGAACTGTGGCTGAGGTGACAGAACAGATCATCCTCGAGCAGTTCGTGCATATCCTCCCGACTCCAGGGAGGGCGTGGGTGTTGCGGCACCGACCTCAAACTCTAAGTGCAGCTGTCACACTTATGGAGAACTTTCTAGAGGCTGAGGCCCCAGTAGGACCGACAGCCCGACCCCCAAGTTCTGGATCCGGCGCTCAGAAGCCGGAAAGGGGGTCCACCCCCAAAGTCGACGTGCCAACTCGAGCCCGACGACCCAACGGAGGCGGCACTACTTTCTCCCGACGGCCCGAGGCTCCACAACCCGCGCCGTCCGGACGCTGGACCCGTCCATCAGGCCCCGGCCAACCCCGGGGCCACCCGGGTGACCCTGTACGGTCGGGGCGCACAGAGGTAGGACCCTGCTTTCGGTGTGGCGAGTACGGTCACCTGCAACGAGACTGTACAGCGATGGAATGCGATTTTGGCCGGGTGTACACCGGGGAGCGCTGGGCCCGCCCGCCGTCCGCGGCCAAATTGACGGCCCCCATGAGCATTGCCGGGACACCCGTTGTGGGTCTAATTGATTCGGGCTGTGGGCAGACTCTCGTCCGCCAGTCCCTCCTCCCGGATACCGAGCAGATCGTCGGGGAGGTACGGATATAGTGTATACATGGAGATGTTAAACCGTACCCCACCGTTCAGGTCCCTCTCACGGTGAACGGGGCAACCCAGTTAATGAACGTGGCGGTGGCCCCATCCCTGGCCTACCCAATCATCCTGGGCCGGGACTGGCCAGACTTCGTCGAGGTGCTCCGGTCCCTATCTCCGGAAGAGGCGTTGGAGGGAGCTTCCTCTGCGACGGACCCAGGCCCCGGGCTGTGTCCGGACCCCGGCGTTGACCCATCCCTTCCACCCGGACAGGGCGGCCCGGAGACGGGGGGCCCCCCGGTGGACGTTAGGGACTTTAGCCGAGACCAAAGGGAGGACCCTACGCTCCGGTTTGCCTATGAACAGCTGGCACGGGTAGAGGGGAAGGTTGTGGAGGCCCAGCGGGCTACCCAATGGCCTAGATTTGAACTCAAGCAGGATTGTCTCTACCGCGTGGAGCAGGACCCTCAAACCCGAGAGGTCCGGACCCAACTCGTGGTTCCCCGCATTCATCGATGGGCGGTCCTAAGGCTAGCCCATGACATCCCGGCCGCAGGCCATTTAGGACTGGAGAAAACCGCGGCTAGAGTCCTCGCCAAGTTCTTCTGGCCCGGCGTCCATCGAGAGGTGAAGGATTACTGCGAGACATGCCCGGACTGCCAACACGCCGCCCCGGCCGGGGTCCGGAAGGCCCCCCTGGTTCCGCTACCAACAGTGGGCGTTCCGTTTGAACGAGTAGCGATGGACCTGGTCGGACCCTTCCCGAAAAGTCAGGCGGGCTACCAATATATCCTTGTCTTGATGGACTACGCCACCCGCTTCCCTGAGGCTGTCCCCTTAAGGAGTATCACGGCCTGCACTATTGCAGCAGAGCTCGTGAAAATCTTCGCCAGGGTAGGTCTCCCTCGGGAGATACTTACTGACCAAGGGACCAACTTCACCTCTAAGTTGTTCCGTCAAGTATGTGCCCTGCTAGGGATTAAGAAACTGCAAGCCTCAGTTTACCATCCCCAAACGGATGGGTTAGTCGAACGTTTTAATCGGACCCTGAAGGGAATGTTACTACGCTTCCCCACCCAGGACCTCCGTCAGTGGGATCAACTACTTCCCCCTTTACTACTGGCGGTTCGGGAAGTTCCACAGGCTTCCACGAGGTTCTCTCCATTTGAGCTCCTCTATGGGCGAAGGCCCCGCGGAGTGATGGATCTCCTGAGGGAAACTTGGGAACATACACCATCCTCAACGCAGGGCCTCTTACAATACGTCTTGCAGCTGCAGGAGCGGCTGGCCCGGGCGGGTGAACTTGCGAGGGAGAACTTAAACACGGCCCAAAGGGGCCAGGAGCAGCAGTATAATCGGGGCACCCAGGTCCGATCATTTGCCCCCGGGGACCGAGTTCTCCTCCTGCTCCCCTCGGAGGAATCAAAACTGTTTGCCCGTTGGCAGGGCCCGTATGAGGTCCTTCGCCAAGTGGGGCCTGTCAATTACGAAATCCGGCAGCCTGATCACCGGAAGGGAAAGCAGATTTATCACGTAAATCTTTTAAAACCCTGGCGGGAACGGGAAGGACTACTAATTGCCCCATACCCGCCTGAACCAGACCTCGGGCCACAACTCCCCGAAGAGTCTGATAGTGGGGAACCACAGCTAGCCGAGACGCTCACTGCCGAGCAGCGGGAACAAGCCCTCTGCCTAGTGAAGGCATTCCCCAGGACCTTCACCCCAAAGCCCGGACGGACTACGCTCGCCTACCATGCAATCCAGACCGACCCCGGGGTGGTGATCCGAGAGACGACCCGGCCATTGCCTAGGCGAATGCGAGAGGCCGTGGAGGAGGAAGTCCAGGCCATGTTGGAACTGGGTGTTATTGAGCATTCCCAGAGCGAATGGCGGAGCCCCGTCGTCCTCGTTCCAAAGCCAGATGGGAGCCGGCGGTTTTGTATTGACTTTCGGAGAGTCAACGACATTTCAAAGTTTGATGCATATCCAATGCCCCGCGTCGATGAGCTCCTCGACCGGCTTGGAGAAGCCTGCTATATCACCACATTAGATCTCACCAAGGGGTACTGGCAGATCCCCTTGGAACCCCGCTCTAAGGAGAAGACCGCGTTTGCCACCCCTTCCGGCCTGTACCAGTTTACTCGGAAGCCTTTCGGCCTCCATGGGGCCCCCGCAACCTTCCAGTGCTTGATGGATCGGATTTTGCAATCTCACACCAAGTACGCTGCCGCCTACCTGGATGATGTGGTTATCTATGGCAGTAACTGGGAGGAACACCTCAACCGAGTGGCGGCTGTCCTCCGGGACCTCCGCGCCGCCGGCCTCACAGCCAATCCCAAGAAATGCCGAATCGGGCGGGAAGAAACCACTTATCTGGGGTACACCCTGGGGCACGGACAGGTACGCCCCCTCATCGGGAAGGTTCAAGCACTCCAGGAATGCCAGGCACCAACCACGAAGAGGCAGGTGCGTCAATTCTTGGGCCTAGCTGGCTATTACCGGCGGTTCGTACCCCACTTTGCAACTATTACGGCCCCTTTAACAGAACTCCTGACCAAAGATAGCCCCCGCAGAGTGTGCTGGTCTGATGACTGCGAGCGGGCCTTTCAAACTGTCAAAGACCGCCTGTGTAGCGAGCCCGTACTCTTCAGCCCGGACTTTGATCGTGACTTTATTGTCCAGACCGATGCCTCCGGCGTGGGGCTTGGCGCGGTCCTCTCACAGGAGGTGGACGGGGAGGAGCACCCTATTGTTTACATCAGTCGGAAACTGTTCCCCCGGGAGCGAAACTACTCCGTCCTGGAGAAGGAGGCCCTAGCTGTTAAGTGGGCGGTTGATGCCCTCCGCTACTACCTCCTCGGGGCCCCCTTTATACTGGTCACAGATCATGCACCCCTGAAGTGGCTCAACAAGATGAAGGACGCGAATGCCCGCCTTCAGCGATGGTATCTTACGCTACAAACCTACGCCTTCACGATCCGCCATCGGGCGGGACGGGATAACGCCAATGCGGACTTTTTCTCCCGTCTGGGGGAGGCTGAGGACGCCAGCTCCGAGGTTCGGGAGCTGGATTTGAGGGGTGGGATATGTAGGGAGCCAGGGTGGCTGCCCTCCGAACCGGAGGTAAAAGGGCCTTTCTCTCAGCCGGAGTGGGC
>NW_020696629.1:0-5445 GCF_002925995.2 Terrapene triunguis
GGGAAGAAAGTCCCAGCTTGCAGCTTCCTGAACAGGCCAGTGTTCCGAAAGATGCGTGCATCATACACCTTTCCAGACCAGCCTGTGTTAATGTCTGTGAAACACCCATGGTGATCCACAAGTGCCTGGAGAACCATAGAAAAATACCCCTTCCGATTAATGTACTCAGTGGCTAGGTGGTCTGGTGCCAGATTGGAATATGCATGCCATCTATCGCACCTCCGCAGTTAGGGAAGCTCATTTGTGCAAAGCCATCCACAATGTCATGCACGTTGCCCAGCGTCATGGTCTTTCAGAGCAGGATGTGATTAATAGCCCTGCACACTTCCGTCAACACAAATCCAATGGTCTACTTTCCCACTGTGAACTGGTTAGCGACCGATCGGTAGCAGTCTGGAGTAGCCAGCTTCCACAGTGCAATCGCCATGCGCTTCTCCAATGGCAGGGCAGCTCTCATTCTCGTGTCCTTGCGCCACAGGGCTGGGGCAAACTCATCACACAGTCCCATGAATGTGGCTTTCCTCATGCAAAAGTTCTGTAGCCACTGATCGTCATCCCAGACATGCATCATGATGTGATCCCACCACTCAGTGCTTGTTTCCCGAGCCCAAAAGCGGCGTTACACTGTGGTCAGCACCTCCGTAAATGCCACAAGCAAGCTCATGTCGTAGCTAGGAGGAGATCAATGTCGAACTCCTCTTGCCTTTGTAGTTTAAGGAATAACTCCACTGCCACTCGTGATGTGTTAGTGAGAGCGAGCAGCATATCGGTCAACAGTTTGGGATCCATTCCTGCAGACCGAAGAGGCAGAGTGCGCAGTACACAAACCATTGAAAGATGGCGCCAAATGTGGACGGAAGCACAGGGATTGCTGGGATGCAAAGCAATGCATCCCGGGGCATTGGGACAGGACCCAGGATGCTCCATGACCCTCTCCGCCTTCCCACAACTCTTAGCAGCAGAAGAGGAAGAGATGCTCTGTGGGATAGCTGCCCAAATTGCACCACTCTGAATACCGCTGCAAGTGCCGCAGTGTGAACACGCTATTGCACAGGCAGCTGATAGTGTGAACACAGAACAGCGGTTTCCCTTCAGCGCTCTCTGAGTGGTGCTATAACTGCCGGTGATGTAACTCTGCCAGTGTAGACATACCCTTAGCTAGAGTGGGTAGCCGAGATGTATGTACTGTGGGGGTGGGTAGCTGGTGAGTTTATACCCAGTCCTGGAACTGTATATGGTGTCTGATGGGTGGGCATAAGAGGGATTCTGGTCTGGATTGAGTCTGGATACGAATATGGGGGCAGAGTTAAGATGTGTATGTCTGGAATAGCTATAACATTTTACACATTCACAGTTAAGAGATTGTGTGAACTGTGAGTATATCCAAATCTACTCATCTAGGTTCATATATGACCCCAACGCTTCCTGTAAATACCTTCCCATAACTATTTCAGTACATTTTAAATGCCTAGGGTTGTTTTTTTTTTTAATTGCAGTGTTCCTTAGTGTATGTACATAGTATTAACTTTAACTTAAAGTTAACAGAGAGGTTTGGCTTATTTAACAAGAGAGCCAGGCATGAAGCAGACAATGGATCCAGACTCCCTCAAACACTGGGAAAGTTCAGATCCAAACTCTGCACCTCAGACGCATTGCACAATCCATGATATACTAGTTCAAATGCCAGAGTAGTAGTAGTATTTGGAAACATCAAGTTGTACAGTAATTATTTATAACTGCATGGTTTTATTTTCCTTGGCCTCCTCATCCCTCTCCTTCCTATTGTTTGGGACATTCACTTGTGTTGAATTAGACTGTAAACTCTTCAAGGCAGGAACCATGTTTCACACATGTGTGTGCTTGTGTTGCATAGAACAATGGGGTTTGATCCTGATCTGGCTGCTCCCAGATGACAAGTAATAATAAATATAACCAGGCCTCTCTCTGCAAAGTGCAATACAGGTACACAACACCTTTGTGCAAATGTTAAATAGGGAACACAGTGGTCATCAAATGACCTATTGTGCGGACACTGAATTGTCAGAGACAATTAAATTGCAGTTGATTTGAAGAGCTCACTGCTACCCTGTTTGTTTAGTGGCACTTCCATTTGAGAATGTCAAGCCTTGACACATCAGACTTGTCTATAGGGCAAACCAAGCCCTGTGGAATTGTCCAGCTGACATGTATCTTTCCTCCTGCTCCTGTTCCATGACAACAAATATAGGAACAATGATTAGTTTCAGTTTAGTTTTGCATATAGAAAGTTACTGCCTGCGTGCACATTATAGTCTATTCTATGCAAGGTAATATCTTGATATTAAATGAGGAACACTGAATATTCTGTTATATATATTATCATTATCATAACAACTATGCAAAATATTGTATTATTGACTGTTGTGTCATTTCACTAAAGGCTTTAACATGATTCCTGGTTGTCAGAAGCAAAAGTCTTTTTATAAAATAGCTTAAAAGAGAGCCTTTTACTGATAATGATCAGCTTTAGTTTCCAGGTCCCCTGTACTGGGGAAGGTGTGAAGCTACCTGTACCCAAGTGTGGTCTGCTGTACAACTTAAACAAACCAGTTTTTTGAAATGTCTTTCAAGTATGGTAATTTTAGGTGTGACTTGTAACAGTAGCAGGAATGAAAGTTTCAGAGGGAAGCGTGTTTTTTTGTTTGGGTGTTTTGTTTTTACGTAGTTATTATTTTAAAGTTCAAGTCCCCTTTCAATCTTGTGTTTACAAAATCAAGATCTTGTGCCTAAATCAGTCACCTTGGCCCTTTACCATCTGTTAGGGCTTTACATGCAGTGAGCCAGACTGAAAACGGAATCCGTCAGCAACCTGTCTGCTTCCTTAGGAGTCCTTTCCACAGCTTCTATGCTGCACCTCAAGGCTGAGAGCAAACAACTGCAGGGCAATGGAGTTTTCAGCATGTTTGCTTTTCTAAAACCTTCTACAGTAGGCCGGTAATTGCAGAATATTTGAAGGAAGAACAAAAAGGAAGGTCAAGATCCCATTTCCCCAGTATGCTGCTCTTCCATGGTCCATCCACACCTGTGTATTTTACATGACATGAGTCAGCAATAAACGTGACCTTACATTGACCTTGAATTGTGCAGATTCAAAAGAAAAAGTTCTGGAATACTTTTCATGCTCAGTGGTTGACAGCTCTTTCCTAGAGCTGCGGCCTACAACGAGGCATATCTATTGGTTTAACAGAACCTTTTATGAAGAGGTCTGCCATTGAGCATAGACAGGCGAGGACTTGTCAATTCCTGTGTCAGTAACCACTAGCTACCAGCTTTTGTAATTCAGATGAGGATGCCCCACCTTGTCTGCTCCATTATTGGGCTCCTAATATTTGGCAGCCATTGGTAGCGTTGATTTGTTTTTATCCTGGAACTGGCTGTC
This sequence comes from Terrapene triunguis, assembly GCF_002925995.2. Taxonomy (NCBI): domain Eukaryota; kingdom Metazoa; phylum Chordata; order Testudines; family Emydidae; genus Terrapene; species Terrapene triunguis. Next base: position 3,419 of record NW_020696629.1, read on the forward strand.
GTTTTGGTGCTGCAAAGACCTTTAAGGTTCAAATTCAAAGCAGTTCAAATGCACAGACTCTTGTGATTAAAAGTGTTAAAAAAATTTCCCGTGTAATATATGCCTGTCAGCCTCAGAGCACTGTATTAATGACAGTTATGAACATAACAGGTTGATTTAGGACTCTTCTGTGTCAGGAGAGCAGCCCAAGCAGAAGGGCATGGGTCTCCTTGGCCCTTCTCCCTTTGCCAGCTCTCTCCTACCAGGCCACGCAGGAGCCCTCACTCTTCATTTCCCCCCGGCAGCCGGTGTGGGGACGCAGCACCAGTAGGATGAGCTCCAGAAGTGACCTAAAAAACTACAGCCACAGACCCCAGCCTACCCCCACCAGCCTCCTGCCATTACTGGAAGCTTCAGACTTGAACTCTTGTCCCTTTCACACGGGTCGCTTTCCTCTCTGACTCTCAAACTCAGGCCTGGTCTACACCACCAACTTGTGTCGATAGAACTGCGATGCTGTTATACCAACCTTGCTCCCAGTGTAGACAGCACCATGTTGACGAGAGGTCTTCTCAGGGAGGTGAAGTACCTACGCCGATGGGAGAAACTCTCCCATTAGCTTAGGTAGCATCCTCACTCAGTGCTATAGCTGCGCTGCTGCTGCGCTGTACGTGTAGACATGCTCTCACTCTGCTTCACTACCCCATTCTCTCTGCCCATTCCTGCTCCCCCACATCCACCCTGACATTGCCCCCCTTCTCTTTCATGTTCCTCCATCTTCACTATCTCTTCTCTTCCCCTCGACCCCTCCCTCCATCCCTTCTTCTCACCACACCTGTGTGCATAGGTGCCGACTCCATGGGTGTGCCGGGGCTGGAGCACCCACGGGGGAAAATTAGTGGGTGCTCTGCACCCACCAGCAGCCAACCTCCTTCCCCCCCACCTTCTCCTCCCACTACCCCTACCCCCAAGCATGCCACCCTGCTCCTCCGTCTACCTCCCAGCGTTTCCCGACTGGCTGCTGCCAAACAGCTGTTTGCACACTCTGGGAGTGCGGGGTGGGGGAGAAGCGAGAACGTGGCACGCTCAGGGGAGGAGGCGGGGAAGATGCGGAGCCGGGGCAGGGATTTGGGGAAGGAGTTGGAATAGAGGCAGGGAGGGGGTGGAGTTGAGGTGGGGACTTTGGGGAAGAGATTGGAATGGGGGCAGGGAAGGGGCAAGGAAGGGGTTGGGCCTCATGGAAGGGGTGGAGTGGGGGTGGGGCTTGGGGGCAGAGGGGGGATCGAGCACCAGTGGAAAAGAGGGGAAGTCAGCGTCTATGCCTGTGGGCCTTTCTGTCTCCACCAGTCCCTGCACCATAAGCAGCCAAAAATAGTTTGCACTTTGCATGTCTTTCCCCCACCTTTTCCATATCTTGTCTATTTAGATTGCAAGCCCCTTGTGGGAGGGACTGTCCTTCTCCTCCGTGTGTGTGTGTGTTTGTGTTCATATGTGTGTGCATGTGCCCCAAAGATAATAGGGCCCTGATCCTCGATGGAACCTTTAGTCATAAATAATAATAGTAATATTGCCAAATATTTGTAAACAGCCTCCGGAGACTGGATGAGATAGAACATTTCTCGTCGTTTTCTGCCAGCACAAACAACATAAATTATAGAATTAGTAACACAAAGTATCATAACTGTCCTTGCTCTGCAAAAATAAGTTGCGTCTCAGCAGTCTAGAAGCATCATAAGGGCAGTGTAAAACAGCAACAAGAACAACACTGACAGAATAGGGATAAGACAAAATACAATCCAACTAGCTGTTTCGTTGCTCAAATTGTGATAGCTTCAGACCCAACTTTCTGGCTGTCTATATACACTTCAGGCTGGAACTCCCTCGATCAATGGGGCTTAGACAATGAACATTCTCTCTTCAATGTGACATAAGCAAAAAGGGCCTGCCTGGCATTGGGTACATATGCATAGTCCCACAGCAGAATCAGAAGGACAATGTGACTGTAGTAGTGTGAGTCGGGGCTCTACCGTCCGAGGCGGGAGGGGAGC
>NW_020696630.1:0-8338 GCF_002925995.2 Terrapene triunguis
CATGGTATGGTATTGCCACCCTTACTTATGCGCTGTTGCTGGTGGGGCGCTGCCTTCGGAGCTGGGTGCCTGGCCAACAGCCACCACTCTCCGGCCATCGAGCTCTGAAGGCAGCGCAGAAGTAAGGGTGGCAATACCGGAACTCCCTAAAATAATCTTGCAACGCCTCTGCAACTCCCTTTTGGGTCAGAACCCCCAATTTGAGAAATGCTGCTCTCCCCCATGAAATCTATATAGTATAGGGTAAAAGCACACAAAAGATCAGATTTCATGGTCCATGATGCATTTTTCATGGCCACGAATTTGGTAGCATTTAGCAAGATGCAATACACTTCACGCAGGTAGAACCACTCTTGTGTCATTCACTGACATACACCATGGGGAAGATTATTTCCCTTGCTTTCACTCACATATAGCACTTAAGGAATGAAGGGGAGTACAGCAGAAGTTATCAAGAAAGGCAATAAACCAATCCCATTATTAAATTTTGTGCCATTTTAAACAATTTTTATGTTTTCTGGGGCCAGAAAACTGCAGTCAGCTGGAAGTGAGTGGTGTGAGTGGAATGAACAGTTATAGAGGAAGGTTAGTAGATGAGTTTGTGCCAGAGATTTTACTGATCACCTAAAATTCCCTGTTGTTTCAATTGAATATCATTGCAGTGACCATTACTCCTGAGATATTGGGTTCCTAGGGGATAAGCTGCAGCCTGGATATCAATGGGCTCAGGGTTCTAGTTTAAATTAACACCTGGGGCACCACCACCTGGAAATAAATTGATACCTACCCAAAACAAAGGCAATTGTGGTACCTCTCTGGGTTAGGGTTGCCAACTTTCGACTTGCACAAAATCAACGCCCTTGCCCCGCCCCTCCTTTGAGGCCCTGCCCCTTCTCTGAGGCCCCACCCCCACTCTGAGGCCCCACCCCCACTCTGAGGCCCCACCCCCACTCTCTCTATCCCCCCTCCCTCTGTCACTCGCTCTCCCCACCCTCACTCATTGGCACATTTTCACCAGGCTAGCTCAGTGGGTTGGGGTGCGGGAGGGGGTGAGGGCTCTGGCTGGGGGTGCAGGCTCCAGGGTGGGGCCAGGGATGATGGATTCATGGTGCAGGAGGCTCCAGGCTGGGGCAGGGTGTGTAGGGGAGTAAGGGCTCTGGCTGGGGGTGCAGGCTCTGGTGTGGGGCCAGGGATGAGGGATTTGGGGTGCAGGAGGGTGCTCCAGGCTGGTACCGAGGGGTTCAGAGGGCAGGATGGGGATCAGGGCTGGGGCAGGAGGGTGGGGGTGTGAGGGCTCCGGGGTGGGGCTGGGGATGAGAAGTTTGGGGTGCAAGAGGGTGCTCCAGGCTGGTACCGAGGGGTTCAGAGGGCGGGAGGGGGATCAGGGCTGGGGCAGAGCGTTGGGGTGTGGGAAGGGGTCAGGGGGTGCAAGCTCCAGGCGGCATTTACCTCAAGCAGCTCCTGGAAGCAGCAGCATGTCCCTCCTCCACAGAGGCACGGCCAGGCAGTTCTGCACGCTGCCCTGCCTGCAGGCACCGCCCCCGCAGCTCCCATTGGGGCCGGGGCAGCGTACGGAGCCTCCGGCTGCCCCTGTGATAGGAGCCGGAGGAAGGACATGCTGCTGCTTCCAGGAGCCGTGGCAGGCAGAGAGCCTGCCTTAGCCCCGCTGCACCGCTGATTGGACTTTTAACGGGCTGGTCAGCGGTGCTGACCGGAGCCACCAGGGTCCCTTTTTGACCAGGTGTTCTGGTCAAAAACCAGACATCTGGCTACCCTACTCTGGGTAGACTGGGATTCTCAGATTACCAAATGGTAACCCACAAGGTGGCACATTTGGAATTTGAGGCTAAACTCTAGATACAGCAAGTGAGATAAACAAACTTCAGCAACACCCTCCCCACCATACAAAGTCTGTCTGAGTCCACAGCACACCCACTGAGGCCTAGCAGCAAGGGAATTTGCCTTTTCTTGCCACTGGTTTGGCTGCAGCCCATGTAAGATCTTACTAAGGGCTACTCTTTCTGGGCTGCAGTGTCACCAGTCAAGTCAGGGTTGAAAGAGGCCTGTGGCCCTGGAGATGGTGCAGCTTCTCATTCCAGCAGCCTCTCTGTCTTCCCCAAGCCTAAAGAATTCCTCCTCTTTGTCTCCTAGATGGACATTAGATAATGACCTCATCTCCCTACAGTCCTACCATTTTCTGTCAGGCTTCCTCTACGAAAGAGCGGCAGATCATGCAAGGGAAGATCCCTAGACGTCTATGCTTCCTGAAACACACAGGTGCTGCCTAGTGGCTAAGAGGCGGTGCTATTCAGAGGAAACTTGGTTTATTTTATCCCAGGCTAATTATCAATAAGACTGTAATAAATGTGTTACTTCTGTACAACGCATCCAAGTCTTGTTGAAATCTGAATGCCACATTTATGAAAATAAAATAATTTATGGGTGGAAATATCTCATTGCCATATTAAATACAACTTGCTCTTTTCCAAAGGAAAAAAATGGAATAAAATATTAAGAATCATTAGTGGTATTCGATAATTGAAGTCTGTACATAAATGAGGATTTTTTATCTGCAAGTTTACTGTAGAGAGCTTGCTAGATATCTAAAATAAATTATCAGGGACCGGACAAATGATACTTACATTCCTTTAATTATCCAGCAAGATTAGCCTTTGTGGGTTGCCTAAGTAGGTCACAAATATAGCAATGAAAATTAATTGTGCTACAGAACAGCAATGATTCATATGTTTTGTAGACATAATTTGAACACTATTTTAAAGATGGCTCCTTAAAGCTATTCATTGTTTTAAAGATCCATTAGCAATATAAAAAGATTTTATATTTTAATAAAGTGTTTTTAAAAAACAACACACACATTAGAAGTCACTTCCTTTTACATTTATTAGCTGTTACTTCATTGTACAATTACTCCCACTGTGGAAGATGTGCACAGTCAGCATTCCATCAGCGTCATCTGTCTGTCAAAAACATCACTTCAATCTGCTTCTGAAAAGTATATTGAATGGGGGCGGTGAGGTGGAGGAAATAGTCCCCTGTACAGCGTTGTTAATTATATAAATCACATCTTTATATATATATATATATATATATATATATATATATATAGTATAGCTATATTTAGTCATGCACACATTTTTATGTGCACACACATATGTAATCCTTTTTTCACAGTGCTCCAGAGTTCATTACTTTGCAATGTTCTCTCTCTCAGACACTTACAACAATGCTGGCACAACATAGTACTCTGCAAATGTCAGCAAAGACTTTTCCACCACATGCTGTAGATCCCTACAACGTCTTTCTTTTTCTCCCCATACACAGTAGGCTCAGAAACACATGGTTTAAGGAAATACAAACCTCAGTATTTTTTTTTTTGCTGTGTCCATTTATTTTAGATATTATATCAGTGCCATTTCCACAGCCATAGTTAGGCTATTGTGTCAGCATTTCCCATTTCAACTCCTATTTTCAGGGAATTAAAACTTGACCATCAACATTTGTTCCATGATCAAATTTGGCATATCATGCTTTACAGGTCAAGCACACATTTTCTTTCACAGATTAAAAGCAAAGTCTGTTTGATCATATTTAAGTTGTTACACAAGTCAAAAAACATTTTAGATGAATAGTTTGAAGACATTAGGCCAAATTCTGTTCTCAGTTATACCAGAGCCAATTCTAAGTAATGCCATTGCAGTCAATAGAATTAGTCTGGATTTAAACCTGTATAATAGAGGGCAGAGTTTGACCCTTTTTAATTAAGATAGAAAAAACTTTGTTTAGAAGGAGGTGTTGAATTTAAAATGTATTTGAATTATTACTGGAGAATGAGGGGAAATTGGTTTCTCAAAAGGTAAAGGCTGGCCTTCCAGAGGAAGCTTCAACCTCTTCTAGCTTTGTGTGTTCAAAAATGTATTTACAAAAAACGCTTCTGGGCTGAGGCCAAATACAAACCATTGGCCGCCCCAATATATAATTTTAGAAAGGCCTTATTTATAATTTGTGCAGCCTGAAACCTGAGGCTTCTAAGTGGCTGAGATCAAGTTTTGTGTCCCAACTTGCCCCATCCCTTGGAGCAGCAGTAAGTTTTTAACATTGCACATATTGAAAAAGCACTTCCCAGGGAGGTCCCAGTCCACGCCACATTATTCAAAAGCTCTGAGGATTCCATAGCTGTATACATCCTTTAATTAAATTCAGTTCCATCACTTCCTCTGTGCACATTTCACATGGACCCAGCCCACAAGAGCCCCATTGCCTGGGGGTGTTGATTAGTTGGCTATAAAGCAACAGCAGCCCCACCCAAAAGATCCCAATAGCTTTGCCAGATGAAAACAGCTAAGTTTGCTCTCCAGACCCATTTCCTGGCACCTTTTTGATATCATCTCTCTCTGATTTGAATATTGCCAGCTGCCTTCTGTTCAATGGCCATTGCCATTGACCAATTCCTCCTCCCCAAACCTAGCAAGGTAACCCAAATGAAGATGGACATCACAGCAGCCAAGATTTTGATAAAGACTATTGATCATCTGTTGGGGCATTCAGTAATAAGTAATTCCATCCGGAGAGCATGGCTATTTTGATGACACTCACCTATCGAATAAGGGCCAAGACAGATTTGGGCCTTACAGCAAGGTCAGGCCCTCATTGCTCACTTTTGCAGCAATGTTTTATTTCACACAGTTTACTTGCATTTCTAAGTATTGCTTCTCCATAACACTTTGCTTCAATCCTATCCCCCATCCTATTCAATTTACATGATATGCTCCTACAGAGATTGAAACACAACAGAACCTAATGTCAGCACTACATAAAGGACATCCAACTTCACACTTCCTTCTCATCAAAGAAAATCGGTGGCATCATCCGGTTTTCCCATTATCCAAAGGAAATTAGCCCCTGGATGTTTTGAAGAACTAACGAAAACCATAATCTGACCATCAGTTATGGGAAATCTGCCCTCTGTCTATCAAGGTGGTACAATCTCAGTGGTCTTCACTGGTGTCTGCATACCCAAATAACTCCAGTAACCAGAAATACCCTGTATTGTCCTGGCTGGCTAGGAATCTGTGCCTCTGTGGTGAGCATAGACCTGACAGTCACATTCCTGTTGTTCTACTGGTGCAACCTAGACTGGAGGTCAGCAGCAGGAAGTCCACATAGTGTGAAGCTGCAACGACCCAAGTTGCACATGACTGGAGGCTGGCTAGTACAGCCTCGAAAAGTGGATAGGACTAGAGGGGTATTTCTGAGTGAAGAATGTCAAATATCTTCCATTGATGGGGCTCCTATGGAAATTAATGTTGCCTCCGCTAGTGGAAGATGGCGGTCGTACGGCAGTCCTGCCCTCTCCTAGGGATGGATGATCCCAGGAGTGCAGAAGAATGCAAATTGTACTCCCAGTGCAGGGTGAATCAAGCCCAATGTCTTTCTTAAAGATGGCATCTCTCTCCCTCCCACCCCCCAACATGCACACTTCCGCAGCGTATTTTGAGGCAGATTGATTGCTTTTGTAATTTTGGTTGTGCTCAGATGCCAAGATTATGGTGGATACTTTCTACACAGATAGAATGTGATGTATATACCTATCAGCCAGAAGCATATCAAGCCCTAGATTCAGACATGAAGTGGAACTAGTGATCTCCTTTTTATTTAGCTCACCATTTAATTTTATTCTGTCTCCTAATTCACTTTCATGTAGTTTACTGTGACCCGAACCAGTTAATGCCAACTGACAAGAGAGTGCAGAGGGGTACAGGTATCTCCTGATTCTGGTATGTACATTCTTGTTCACTGACAAATGTCACATGATGTCTCAAAGGAAAGCCAGTGTCACACCGGCCATCAATATCATTGTGAAATGAATATAAGGAGCTACATATCTGGACCAGAAAATTACATTCCTGGGCACGTACATTAAAAGCAGGTCACCAAAAGGTGACATGGCTTAGACTGCTTCCTCCAGCCAGGAGGCAAGAAACTTCTCTCTCTGTGCGGGTGGAAATAAAGCATTGAAAGCTAACACAATGGATGCCTCTTTACATATAAAGTCAAATGTTAACAAAGAGATGTGCAATCTACGGGAAAGGAGCACAATGGAAAAAACAAGCCATAGGGGGTTATCTGTCTATGAGTAAAGACAATGAACTTCAGGGTTTTTTTTTTTTCTAAAAGGCAAAGACGACACCCTTTTATCCTGCACATAGGAAGTAAAAAGGATGGCACGTTTGCATTTGTGAAAGTGGGGTGTGAGCCATCCTTGGTTGAAAATGCTGAAGAGGACTGTGGATGCAATAAACTTTTTTAGACAGGAGGTTAACCTGATAGTTAAGTCTAGGCTCTAGAACGCATGTTATGAGTTTGTTTTATACGTAACCGTTTGTTTCCAATATTCTTACCATCTTCTCCTGATTCTTTAGTCTTTGATAATACACTTACTCTGGTGTTCACTATAATTATATCAACATGCTGGTCCTGATTTAAATTTTACAAGCTGGTGTGTATTGTCCCATTGGGGCTAACAGGCCTGGTAATTCTGAGAGTGTTCAGTGGATAAGGGGAAGGAGACTGCAGGGAAAGCTCCAAGTATTTGGGGGCTGGTGTGTGCCTGTTGCTACCCATGCAGAGAGAGTGCATGGCCTGTGGAGGCCTGGAAGGCAGTGCTTTGCTGCCAAAGGCTGGTGGTTTCAGGGAGCTGATCCACACCCCCACCACAGACAAAGCTCCTTCATGCTCAGGGCAGGTGGTGGTTGTTGGGACGGTGCCAAATTATTGTGAATTACTGTGGCTGATATGAATGAATATGGTAAGCATGAGTTTGGTATGGCTTGGTATATCTGAATTTGCTAGAGGATTATGGAAGTAGGATTCTCTTAGCATTGAATAAATGGTATGGAAATGTACTGGAAGTGCTAAAATTGCACTTGAATGGTTAATAATGGCTCGATTTGCAGATATGTTTCAACATTGAACTTTGGAATATATCAGTCGGGGGGTCAACTCACAAAATAAAGAAAACATAAAAACATGTGATCAGTGGGCTTGGTGCAAACTGACCCGGATCAAAATGACCCCTCTGGATGGCATCACGCTAAGAGTTCAAATGAATGATTGATGAGAGGGTAAACGTTGATTGTGCTTTGGTCTGTGTCTGTTTTGCAGCCCCTTCCAAAATATTAATTAGAGAAAACCAGTAATGAAACGCCCACAGGGCATATTTCTGGGACTCCTTTGAGAACAAAAGGTATAAATGCTAAGCAAAGTAAATTAGTTAGTTAGTTCCCCAATTAACATCTGAAGAGGCCTGTGATGCTGTAAGACAGAAGGCCTCGGGGTAACCAAGACCCTGCTCTGGGGGACATTTGACAGACCAAGTACATGAGAGGGGGGAAGACAAGAAGAAAAGATGTCTCCATCTGAACTGGTAGATATACCTGCTTTGTTTGCCAATCAGGATACTATATAATACCAACATAGTTACTGAGGGTTTATGATTGGGGAATTGAGGCTTATTAGGGAGATGTGTAATATATAACCTTTACTGCTTGTGTGATTCTTTCTCAAATAAATTACTATGCATTAAGCATATTGTTTCTGAATTTTCACTGGTACAGGTAACAATCCGCCCAGCTGTGGGTCATTCAAAATCCGTTTCAACAGTGGTGAGGTGCCTCACAACCCTGCATACCCCTGGGGAGTGTCACATTTACACATATCCAGACAGCTAACGACTTTGTTGGCATCTGTTCGATTTCAAATTGAGTAAAATGCTCTAAATTTTATGTTGATTGTCATGGGTGTCAGGAGCCTGTGAACCAAACCTAATTTTCATTAAATGGAAAAGATTGTGCCTGGCCTCATCCTTAGGAGTAGAGTGTGGCCTCAAGAGACTACAGGTCTGAGTATCCAATGCTCCCATCTTAATCTAAGTGGTCTTCATGGAATTCTAAAATGCAGCCTGCACTTGGATAAAGACAGTACCTAAGATGCTAGGGTCAGCAGTCCCTCTGTGGTCAGCCTTAATAAGAAAGAAGAGTCTATTTCCAGGAAGCGTTAAAGATATACACACACATCCCATATGCTACATGCTGACAATATACTGACCAATTTTGCTTTAGGTTTTCATTAATTGTGTTGGCAAATTGTGGAGGCATTAGGATATTACTGGTCTTCTGAGAGTAGTCTTTAAAGGCCTCACATATTATCCCATGCAAAGTGCCACACCCGATATCTCATTAAAAGAAACTATTAATACTGCAGGAAGTTTCATAGATTCATAGATTCTAGGACTGGAAGGGACCTCGAGAGGTCATCGAGT
>NW_020696631.1:0-13520 GCF_002925995.2 Terrapene triunguis
TTTTTTTATCTGTAACATCCTATGATTTAAGGAACATTCCTTATCCAATATACAAAGTTTAAGTACACCCCACTGTGAGAATACCTTGTAAGGGTATATAGACCTTATAAAATATTTGAAATTTTATCTTTCAAATGGATTTCATCTTGATGAGATTTAAAGAAACTTTTCTTTATCAACATGTAGCTTTCAGAATATAAGCTGTATGACCTACAGCCCCAGTTCCAAAATAGAAAAGTTATTTTAATTGCCTTGATTGTCAGAAGAAAAAGATCATTTGTTTTTAGGTCATATACAGTGGTTTTTGTAGCTGTGCTGATCCAGGATATTAGAGAATCAAGGTGGGTGAGGTAATATCTTTTATAAGATGAACTTTTGTTGGTGAGAGAGAGAAGCTTTTGAGTGTTCACAGAGCTCTTCTTCAGGTCTGGAAAATGCACTCAAAGTGTAACGGCTGCATTCAAGGTGGAACAGATTGTTTAACATAAGTAGTTAATACATTCCAAGGCATCATTCAAGGTGAAGTGGGTTAGCAAAGAACAAACTGGAGCAAAGAAATTTGTCTTAAGACTGAATTTATTTTATTTTCCTGATGACAGAATGCTGAGAACCTGGTTTTGCTGGGCTAGGGTTTTTCCTATTCATTGTTTTCACAGGGTTTTATGTTGAATACTTTTGTAAACTTGTAACTTAATGTCTTAAAACCACGTCAGCTTCCAGAAAAGTGGTCTTATGTGTCTGGATTTTTGACATTTTGAGGGTGATTGCAGATGCATAGTCTCTGATGTGGACCACAGTATTTTTTAAAATTGCTGGTTTAAGTGGGATTTTCCAACTTGATGCACCTATTTTAAGCTGAACTAAACAGTTGAATGTCTCCAAGGTAAGCCTCACACTTGATTTGTCTGAAGACCTTGGAGGAAAGAGTTGCAAGGTGAAGCAAGCAAAAATTGTAAACCATTAGCATCAGTGGTAAGGCTGAGAAACCTTAACTTTCAAATTAATAAGGCACCTAAGGGAAGACGTTGATTCTGGAATATCAAAGGTTGATCATCTTGGTGAGAGAAAGTCACAACATCAACAAACAGCCCAAACCAGCCTTTGACTAGACTTTCCCTGCATCTAAAGGAAGCCCACTAGTGATAATCACTGCGCCAGGAGAACATCGCTGTCTGGCTCCTCATCTGCAGTTCCAGCTCCTATTCTACAAGAATCCAGAAGAATGTGGAAGGTAAAGAGCTCACAAACTCGTTATCTTAATTATCTTTTTTCTATTGTTGGCTTGTTTTTTATTAACTGGGAGTCATCCCAGCCTTTCTATTTTTGGGGTGTGAGCATGGCTGTGTGTATGCATCTGTGAGAGTGCAACCATAAAGGCCACATGGGGAAAGAAGTTCCCCAGGTTTTAACAGACCTCAGTGCATCTCACAGATATGCATTAAAGCATGTTCCATGTTTACAAATCCTCAGAGACTAAACTGTCATATGTAATTTCCAGTAAATAAGAGGTTTTGAACTTCTGTTTATCAGGAATGTTCTGTTGAAGTCTGTATTATAGTATTTCTGTTAGGATGGAGGGAAGGAAAGGTTAGCCACCACAATAAAAAACTTAAGTCTAAGAAGGCAGCTTTATCATTGGCATTGAGGTTCAGACAATTTATTTTCACAATTACAATATTTAACTCTTCTCAAATTATAGATCGGGCTGACTTTCATCAAATTCTTTAGCTGGGGTTTATAACCAAGTAGACAGCCACCTTCATCAACTCCTGAGAACATACAAGGACTGGTTACTTTTGGTATTTATTTGATCCCAATCCAATACTGAGACTAACATGTTTGATTTTATCATGATATGATTCTGATCTGATAGTGGGGTTTTTTTTAGGTTTGGTGATATGTTTGCTCAATTTTATTTTAGTTTGAGTTTAAATAAAATTTATAAAATAGATATCTATTTTATAAATATTTTTATAAGCAGCATGGGCCAAGAACCCTTGAAGGCTTGAGGTGATTACCTGGCTAGCTCCCCCTTATAAGCCTATGGTTTTCAAAAGATACAGACAACATAAGGCAATAACTACTCATGAACCTCATAACAAGCAGCAAGCAATGTACACCAAACAAAACAGTCTATGCAGAAAAATGCCACCAACTTCATCTAGTGAGTAAGAAGGAATTCCAGAATCCTATGTTTGCTGCAGTACCTCTCTCCTGCTCTTTCCCAAACCCTCCTTATAGACTGACTATCATCATTTCAATCCATCTGATCACAGCTGAAACAACAGTTGGTCCATTTAAGGAGAGTGGTCCATTAAGGCTTTAAAATTAAATATTAACTAGTAAAATCTTGAAGTGCACTCAATGAATTAGTGAAAGTTAAAATAGTAGTAGCTTGCCTCTTTATGACTAAAGCTATTTTTCTTTGCTATCACTACTACATGCTGACCTGAGAGGCTATATTCCTCAGAATGTAGATAAGCCACCATTATTTTTCCCCTAGTGAGCCAAGTTAGTTGTATTCCTACTTTCAGAAATTCATGAGACTCATTCATGAACGAATTCGAATTTAGGAGCCCCGGGCTACCATCCAAACACTGTATGGGCATAAGAGGCTTTTATTGTATTTTCCTGAGTAGGATTAAGGGAGTGTTCAAAACAGCAACTTTTACATTCAATAGGAATTACGTTTTAAGGACATGGGGAATCTCTCAGGCCTCGGTCAGGTGCATTTTCCAGGAAACCAAAGAATACCCGTGGATTCTTTAGAACCTTTAAAGAAATATTTGATTTTAGAAATTCGGAGCCATTTTAAAATGTGACAAGCTTTTGCAAGCATTTTCACACTTAAAGTCATATTTTATAGCCGTGAAAGAGATCCCTAACAATAACACAGTTGTAAGATATCCCCTTTTATTTTCTGAAACTTTAGCTTTATAACAGACTATTTGTCATGCCGGATCAGACTAATGGTACAAATTGAGTACACTGTGCCTGGCAGAGGATTATGCCTGATCTTTAGAGTAAGATATTACCACCACACCACATCCCAAATAATAATGGACCTGGCTATTTTTGAAATGCTGCCATAGGGAAAAATCCTTCCTGACCTTGTGGTGATCAGCTGATACACTGAAGCATGATGTTTGATTATGCGGTTTTACAACAAATGTATTGATCATACAATTTTTAAAACCTGCTAGAATATCTCTTACATATTTAAATTCAATTTTCAAAAATAATTTTAATTGTTCTTATTCCTAACTGTGAATTTAACATACTGCCACTGTAAGAATAATGTCTAGGTTCTCTCACTCACTAGAAATCAGATCTGGTTATACAGAACGTTTCAACAAAAAGTTGTTAAATCACACATCAAACATCCAGGCAGACCACTAGAATTCAACTGGGAAAGTCAAGTCTAAAAAGATATTAGTTATCAAATTAGCTGATGGGCCTAGACAATAGTATAGAAAGGATTACAGAAAGCTGGGGCAAGAACTTGTGAGATTTAATCAAGTTAGAATACATTACCAAATTAAGGGACAACAACATTTAATCCCAATGCACTGATAAATGAATTCTAAATCCATGTAAAACTAGTTTAAAGCTACAGAAATTATACAGTTCAGTTATTTTGACTTATTCCTAAAGAAGTCAAGAGGCTTATTTTTCAAACACTAACCTATCAGCAAGCTAAGGAACAGTAATACCACTGGTCCATCTAGTCAAGCATTCCACCTCCAGCACTACCAATACATATGTTTCAGTGTTTCAGTGAGAGTAAAAAAAGATTACTTTTACTATTGATTAAGTCTTGGCATTATGTCTGCTCTCAACCTCCAAAGTGAAAAAGTTAAATACAGAGAGACATTTATGATGGAAAATGAAAGCAAAGATATTATATATAAATACTAAAATGGATGGCAACTCAAATGCTTAACCACCATTCAATGCATAGATACAGTGTATTAATCTATGCTTCTGGCTCAGTAATATGAATCCTTTATTTTAAACTTTCTTCAAGGATAAAGGTTACCAACCATTAACACTAAATTAAATCAGTGTATTCACTTGAACATGGCTATCACAAAGTAGATAGTTGACCAAATGTTGCTGGTAAAAAAAAAACAACCAAACATACAGACCTCCTCTTCTTTTGATTCACTGGTATAAGTTAATTGAAATTTATGTACAGCGCTGTATAGCGTCGTACATTAATGTTCTCTCATATACTTTGGATAATGATCCATTTCATCTTGAGAGAATGACAAAGATTTCAATCTATTGTAAGGTTCACTAGTCATCCTGCTAGAGAAGTCCATAAGAGTTGGGACGAAATCTCAACTGACAACCTACTTCTGAATCAATTTTGAACTTTTCCGATGTTGAGATGAGAAAGTATCTCAGCAATTGACGTACCTAGTTTGACATTAGAATTATTCACTTTATATGATCACACTGTAGGGTAAATCCTAGAGTTGCCCACATTAATTTGTTTTGGCTGTTTTCAGAGACAATACACTGAGATACAGAATTCCGGTGGAGATGTATATGCGAGAGTATTTCTTAAAGTGGTTCTCAATCTATTTACCATTTTGGGCCACAAATGCAGCTCTCTATAGCTCTATTGCAACCACACAATACATATACTACCTATATGACCCTGAGGATGTCACATATCTGCGTGCTGACTGGGCTGCAAGCGGCCAGCAGGTTGAGAACCACTGTACTAAATTGACGTTCAGGGGCACCAGAACGGGGGGAGGGGGGGTCAGGGCCCTCTTCTTACTGTCCACAAGGGCGGACGGGGCATCTGGGGGAAGGGGCAGTTCAGGCATTGGTGCCTCCACACCACACTTTTAGGAAGCTTCCACCACCCCTACTGATATCCCCTGGGAAAAAAAAAAAAAAAAAAAAGCTTTAGATGTACAATACAAAAATCAACTATGACTGATCTGCACACATACTAGATGTTTCAGCTCATGCAGTGCACAAACTGTACACTGGAGGTTTCTAGGGGAACCTCTACTTTGATGAGCAGACTGGCCCCCTCCTTTATTCAATGCTGACTCAAAGCCCGACTGCTCTCGCATAGAAATGCTCTGATCCATAAAGCAGGGGATGGGTCACTGACTTTTCAATGACACTTTCTTAACGCTGCTGCTGCTAGAGAGACCAGACAGCAAGTGTGAAAAATCAGGACAAGGAGTAGGGAGTAATAGGAGCCTAGATAAGCAAAAGACACAAAAATCAGCATTGTCCCTATAAAATCGGACATCTGGTCACTCTAGCTGCTGCACCCCTCCCCCAACCAGCTTCACTATCAATGGACATAAAAGTGGAACAGCCCCAACCCAGCTGCCAGCTCCGGGCCGAGGAGCTCCCCAACCCCCCAGGCCCGAGGAGTGGCGGATCTTCCAGGGATGTGTCCAGCCATGTCACTGCTCCCCCCGCAGCCGGGCGGAGCGGGCCGAGGCCCGGGGAGCGGCCTGAGGCTGGGACCCGATCCAGCCCCACCGCACAGCCGGGCCCGGGCCTGCCCAAGGGGCCTCAGCTCCCCGGGGGCTGGTAAGACAGGCCGAGACTCCCAGGGCAAAACGCAGCGGCCCGCAGGGAGGGGATCCCGGCGCCCGGGGCAGCGGGGTGGAGCGAGCGCGGCCAGCCGGGCCGGGCGGGGCGGGGGTAGATCAGTGAGGGGCGCGGAGGGATCTAGTGACGGGGGGGGTGAGTGGGCCGAAGGCGGAGTGATCTAGTCACCTGGGGGGGGCAGGGGTCTGGCCAGCGGAGGGGGGGAAGAGCGGGATCTGAGCCCACAGGGGAGGGGATTCCCATGGGAGGGGGACGCTTACCTCAGCCGGGGTGGGGGAGGGGGCCGCGCCGCTGTGGCAAGGGGCGGCCCCGGCTGGGGGGCGGCTGTACAGGGCCGCGCACCAACAGACGCCGCCGCGGGGCCTGGCAACTGCCACACACAGTAACTAGAGCGGCAGGGGGCGGGGCTCGCGTCGGCAGCGCATGGGGGCGGGGTCGAGTGGGGGTGTGGGCGGGGCTCATAGGGCAATGGGCGGGGCTTCCTCCTCCCTTGGCAGTGATGGGATGGGGGTCTTTGGGGCAGGGTAATAGGAGGCGTTACTGGCTCAGAGGGACCGAAGGGTACAAGGGGGCGTGTGGATCATCAAGTCCCTGCTGTCACAGGCAACCCAGCCACATAACCCCACTCACACAGTGACCAAGCTCCAGCTCCATTTTAAAAGGAGATGGGTTGTCAGCACCCCATCTACTATTGAAACTGATCATATGAGCCTAGCATCTAATTGTCACCATTTAGGCGCCTGCTTTACTACATTAGTGCAGTGAGTTACACAACCCTTAAGTTTGAATTTCTGCCCATTTCCTGCCCCCACAAATTTACCAGATTTTTGAAAAACCAAGTCATCAGATTTTAACCTGAACTTGGCAAGTGCAGGAACACCCCAGACCTTGGGTTGCCAACCCTCCAGGATTGCTCTGGAGTCTCCAGGAATTAAAAATTAATCTTTAATTAAAGATTATGTCATCTGATGAAACCTCCAGGGATGTGTCCAACCAAAATTGGCAAACCTACCCAGACCTGGCTCAGCCTCACACAGGCGCTGCCCGACAGCACAGCACACCTGAGCAGAGGAGAGTCGCTGCCGGTTGGCGGCTGCCTGGTGTGGGGGAATGAGATTGGCAGAATGGCTGATGATTGCCACCATCTGCTTTCCCTGCCCGACAGATGCGTCTCCTGCCCCCAGCCCTTCAGCACAGCTGTGTCTGCTTCCCCCAGTGCAGTGGGGGAGGGAGATGAGTCCCAGCAGCCAAGATCGCCTGGCCACTGCAGCAATAAGCCTGTAGGCAATGGAAGGCTCCCCTCATGCCACCTCCTATGAGTACTGGACATCCCTAACACACCCCAAACACTGGCCTTTCATTTTTAGTTTTTACTGATTTTTCACCTGTTTTTTAAACACTGACATTCCCAGGACACAAAATAAAAACCAAAAACAAATGGCTTTAAATTATATATAATCCAAGACATGAATGTGTCCCACAAGTTGCTGATACACCACCCCAATTCTACTCCTCATGCTGCCAAAGTGGCCCCTCCCAATCTGCCACATACAGTGCCACAGCATCACCTTCCAGATCTGCTGTAACCAATGAGAAGACCATCCCATGCCCCTCCACTATCTTGCACTGTACAAATTCCTGTTAATTTGAATGGGGAACTAAGCATTGAGTATGTATAAGTAAAGTAGTTCTCAGGTGGCTCCAAGTATAGTGGCCACTGATTCTATAGCTATATCTGTATATTAGTTAACATCTCTTATTAGTGTCTAATATTCTGTGACTTGTCCAATAATAAGCATTTGCTCAGATAATTTTGTTTTCAGGAACTGGTCAGGCAAAGTGATACACACGGTAGTTCAAATGTATGATTTTTGCAACATAATAAAACATTGTAAAGTGGAATTCCATTAAAAAAAAGTCAGGCTGGTCTATATTTTTCATGTAGTTATATTTCAGTCTTTGAAATATATAATAGGCGGTCCCTCTAACCTTAAGAAACGTTGTTTCTTCCAATTTTTAAGTTAGCTGATTCTTAGACAATTAGGCTAAAATGACACTCCTGCTTGAGCCAATGCTATTTTTCTACACAAAATACTGTTCTTTAACAGCCCCATCCTTCATTATGCAATTGCTTTGTTATTTGAACAACTGGGATTTGAAAATCAATATATATCAAAATGTCTCTTGGGTCACCTCAGCAATTCATCTTCTGAAATCCTTAAAGGGTTCCTGTCCTGACCTATATTGCGTTCTCTCACTTCACACTCGATTTCTGTGCAGCATATACCTCCATTATTCAAAGGCTTACTGAATAAGTAACTGGGGTTTGAATATATCCATGCCAAAATAACTCCTGCACCACTGCAACTAGTACATGTAAAATAGGGATAATGATACTGACATTCTTAGTAAAGCACTTTGAGATCTGCTGATAATCACGATATAGGTTTTATTATATCTATGCAATCCGCAGACAGCTAAGTTCTAGCATAAAATGATATGTCTGTAAGCAAAAGCTTAATGAGAAGAAACTGTTTCAAGTAAAATTGTACTCCATTTTGCTTATTTTGCTTTATACTCCATTTTGCTAGTTTTGATTAAAACATGGCCTACCCATAGAACAAAAACACAGGACAGTATGGGGGTAATTCCTCTGTTTTGCCTGCAATCAGCAAGGAAATTTGTAAAAAAAAAAAAAAAAGTATTTTAAGCAATAGTCTGCATCCGGCCCTCCAGACGTTTTAATCCGGCCCTTGAGCTCCAGCCGGGGAGCGGGGTCGGGGGCTTGCCCTGCTCCGCGTAGCTTCTGGAAGCAGCGGCATGTCCCTCCTCCGGCTCCTACATGTAGGGGCAGCCAGGGGGCTCCACACACTGCCCCTGCCCCAAACGCCACCCCTGCAGTTCCCATTGGCCAGGAACCGCAACCAATGGGAGCTGCAGGGGCGGCGCCTGCGGACAGGGCAGCGCGCAGAGCTGTCTGGCCACACCTCCACATAGGAGCTGGATGGAGGACATGCCGCTGCTTCTGGGAGCTGCTTGAGGTAAGCGCCGCCCAGAACTTGCACCCCTCACCCCCTTCCCTTGCCCCAACCCCCTGCCCCAGCCCTGATACCCCTCCTGCCCTCAAACCCCCCGGTGCCAGCCCAGAGCACCCTCCTGCACCCCCAATCCCTCATCCCCAGCCCCACCCCAGAGCCTGCACCCCGAACTGGAGCCCTCACTCCCTCCTGTACCCTAACCCGCAATTTTGTGAGCATTCATGGCCCGCCATACAATTTTCCATACCCCAATGTGGCCCTCGGGCCAAAAAGTTTGCCCATCCCTGCCCTACAGCAACCCAGCATGACTACTTTCAGTGGCTTAAACAATTGCAAGAAAACAAAACTACCTTACAATATAGGGTGAATCGAGCTATTGAACAAATGAATACAAAATTGTACAAGCAAAAAGCTACTGATTCTGATTTATGGGAAGCCGGTGACCAGATAATGTATTTAAAGCTAGGGGGAAAGGATCACACAGATCTAAGTGGACAGGTCCCTATTCCATAGCTGACTGTCTTAGCCCACTAGTGTACCGTATTGAAAAAGACGGCAAACTAAATAGGTTCATGTGTCACAGATAAAATTGTTTTCTTAATCTGTTTGTGTTTAATTATTACAGGTATTGTACATGGACTAGAAGTATATACTTGCCACTAATCACATGAATTCCTGTGCCCCAATAGAGACTCCCTCACACACTACCTGATCCTAAGGGAGTCCTGCCAGGAACCTGCTAAAGGCAAGATGTTGTTGTTTGGGGGGATATTTATAAGCTTTCGGGGTTCAGGGATAACATACACAGACTGGGGGCTATAATGGTTTAATTGGAGAGTGGAACAGGGTTCAGGAAATATCCATGCATAACAATACCCTGTATGGGCCCTTCACACAAATTACATTCCAAGCCTGGGTTAATATAACCAATGAGGATTGTGACTGCGTGATTGAGGTGACAACCCCTATGGAGCCAATCATGGATTTTAATCCTTTTTGTGAACCCAGTGAACCTGGTTCACACACCTTTCCACCATTAGAGGTGCACACGATTACAGTGTTGGTGAACAAAACGATTTTTGTGTGCAACATAACAGTGCTACTGTTAAATGGTCCTCCAATAATGGAAAGACCCTACCCACATTTACTTAAAAAACAACCACCTGGTAAGGCATATGTGGCACCCATGGTAACAATGCTACACATCACAGTTAATTGAGCAACAGCTGTTAGCCATTGTTTTAATAGAAAGACAGATGGATTGGATCTGAGCCAAGGATATATCTGCCTTAACCCCCCCTTCCCAGCAGACATAGAAATAATCTTTTCCTCCCTTATGTTCTAGAATGGCATAAGCCTATGGAATCATATGTATACACAAACACCCTAACAGGATATATTACTATCCAGGTGATACGGGTTTGCCCTGCCAGGCACCTGAACACCTTATGGTCTTTCCTAGCACTCCCAACGCTACAGGGAAGGCATATTTGGGCCCCACGATTGGCAGGAATGTATTTAAATGAGAAAGGAGACATCATTGATTACCGTGGGTGTGAAAAATAGACTACCTGACAGTGGGTATGCCCCACCTTGCCAATTTTAGAGGAGCCTTGCTCCGTGCAAACCAAAAATTTAGCAACGTGCTACTAGGATGAATTGGATAATAGCACCACCAAAGTATACTATGATGGAAAGAATTGTGTTTGTATTATTAGATTGGAAAAAATTGTGTGGCAGGAAAAGTATACTCAAAGGCTACCTGTACAACAATGTATGTGCAATGTAACAATATTGTTGCAAACCCCACCATGACTTACTATTTTCCGGTTCTTGAAAACAAGGATGTTAACCCAGTAGATGCCAATAATGTTTTGAGTTTTAACTTTTCTTTGGGGGTTAATTGGACCATCTCGTAGCAATGGCTAGCAGAGAATAAGCAAATTAGTCAATTGACTGCAGCAACCCATACAAAAATACTAACATGAAGTCTGGCTATTTTGCACCAAGGAACTGAAATTCTAAAACTATCCACACAAGCTCAACAAATGATGGTGCACCATTGGTATGACATTTTTAGAGGCTGGTCCCCCTCATGGGCATCAGTTTTAAATATTATGATTCATCCCATAATTGTTTTCTTTGTACTAATTGGAATCATGTTTGTCATAATGTGTTTTATGTGCTGTTGGATGAAGAGAATGTACCTTAAATTAAAACCACAAGCCCAAATTGTTTCGCAATACATTGCCTTAAAGCAATTACACAAGATTTGACCCATTAAATATATTGATATTAAAGGGGCAAAAGGGAGACAATGTAAGCAAAAGCCTAATGGGAAGAAATTGTCTCAAATAAAATTGTACTCCATTTTGCTTATTTTGCTTTATACTCCATTTTGCTAGCTTTGAATTAGTAAGAATAAATTGTAGCCTTGAATTAGTAAGAAGAAATTGTTCTGAGTTGATTCTTTATTGATTGTGTTAATGATTGTTTTTAGAAGGATAGAAGTTTTATGGCTGTAATTGCCTTATTAACTGTTTGGTGTGAGTGAAGAATGTATGGTAATTAACTGAGAAAGGACAGCTAGGCCAGATGGTCAAGAAGGAAGTGGAGGAGTTGAGAGGCGCCAACTTTCACCCGGATTGCAGATTGACGACCCTAATGCAAAGGCATACACCCCAAGGACAAGATAAAGAGTGGAGCCAGAGGGACGAGATAAGAAACAGCTGCGGATAACTCCCAGTAAAAACCCAAATAATGCTAATTGGAGCAACCTTGAACAGCTCCCGGGTAACACAGCAAGGTCCAGAGACTTGCATGGGAACTTATCACTATAACAGAAGGGTGTAATGCCCTGGGACTTTGGGTTCATTCTGCATCAACATCGGAACTTCGAACACGTTCGACAGAGGCCCAGCTCCCCGCCCTCATGTGCAGTTTCAGCTGGCCACTGGAACTGACTGAGCAACACTAAGGACTGGTAACTATAAAATCCAGCTGCAGAACTTTTTGGTGTGTGTGTGAATGGAAGCATGCTGATTTTAATGCTTAAATTATACTCACAATAAATGTGGCATATTGCCTTATCCCCTTTAAAAGATTCTGTGTGCTTCTTATAAGCAGAACATGTCAACTCTATCAATAAACTGTAGTATATACACACGATAAAGCAAGTTAACTCTACCTTTGTCCAACAGACATATGTTTGTACAACACAACCCAGCCCAGTGGACTCTAATCCCAATTGGGGACTTTAGATGCTACCATATGTGATGCTGGCAGACCAGGTGCCAGGTCATGCCAAAGCTCCAGGCCTCACTGAACACTTACAAATGCATAGTGGGAAGCCAGGCTGATTGACTTGTGTATTAGTATAGATCAAAGTGATTGTTAAATGTATAAGAATGTACTTTGTGATTAAACTTCATGAAAAGTAATGGGATGTTACATGAATTGTTTTCACTTATCTGTATCCTGTTCTGATGTAATAGCAAACATTTACACTGTGTATATCCCTGTAACTAAATAACCCAAACGAGAAAGAGGCCTTGCATAACACAAATGAAGAACTTTAACAGGAAAGTACTAATTCTTGTGCATATGAAGGCAAGTGATCATCGTGTGTGATGATCTATTCCTCTCTCTGCCAATTAAAGAACGAGCCTGTGGAGGTGGTCACCCTGTCAGCTTGTTTTCTGTGGAAAGAAACTGTAAGTATAGACTCAGGGAAATACCCTTCGTCTCTGGACTGTTTGGATTCTAACAGACCAGAATAACTGAACAAGAAGACAGAGATCCCCCAACCTTGAGAGACTTTTGGGAAACTGGCAGATTACTACATTTCTGCTACCATTTGGAATTATAGACTGAGTCTGTGACTCACCAGTACATATATTTGTACCTGCTTTAACCTCTCAATAACTCTCATTCCTTTTTCTTAGCTAATACACTTTTACTTAGTTTAGTATAGAATTGGCTACCAGCATTGTCTTTGGTGTGAGATCTAGTATGCAAATCGACCTGAGTCAGTGACTGGTCTCTTGGGAGAGGGAGTAACCTGGAATACTTGTGATTTTTTGTGTGTAAATGACCATTTATCACATAGTCCAGCTTGCCTGGGTGGCAATATGACTAAGGGGACTGTCTGTGACTCCATTAAAAGACTATTTGAGTACTTCAGGCGTTCACATTTGTTACTGGTTTGGTGAAATCGAATTATAGAACATACCACCAGTTTGGGGTATCTGCCCTGCTTCTGACAGTCTCCCTAAGGTAGGAATTCTCAGTCGCGAGCCACTCCAGACAGTATGATACCATGATATAAATATTTACTACTACTACTGTCAAACCCAGTTACACTAAACATTGTTCTGTTTGTAGTGTAGATAGGACCTTTGTCACAGCTCTTCTTTTCATTTGTATATACTGTACATATGTCCATAACCTGAGCCATACACATTAGTTACAAAAGTATCAATAGGAGAACATTAAACTCTGCCCAGGCCTTTACCTGTCTGTTATTCAGTACTATCACAATAGGTAACAGAATTTACTAAAAACAATGACATGTTCATTAAACACATCTAAACATCTATACGTGTTCATTGTAGCTAAGACAATCCACGTATTACAGAACAGTCATACCTAGCAAATTCCCTAAAGTAAGTGTTTGAATAAATCAGTGCCTTTACAGCAAGCAGATGAAACAATCATCCCTATAGAATGAGGGAAAACCCTCCCTTTAATACAAATTAAATTGTGGGCCAGCAAGTTTACCTGTGTGGATGGGGGAAGAATGTTGCACCTGGTGAAGGGGTGAGCACTCTGCACTGCCTCTGATAGCTTGGGAGCTCCAGGAAGTGCTTCCCCTGGGCTGACATCTGCGCC
>NW_020696632.1:0-2039 GCF_002925995.2 Terrapene triunguis
GATCCGCAGCCCCTGGGTCTGAGCAGTTACCAGCCAGTCGCCTGAGAACTTTCCGCTCCAGCACCAGGAAAGATGAGATTTTTGCTCCTTTTAAGTTTCGCGGCAGCAGCTTTAGAAGGTACGTTCCTCCCTCTGAATAACTGGCAGAGTTAGAAGAATATTGTGTTATTGCTATTTCTGTACCGATAGTAATGGCCTGTCTTTATTCTCAGGTGTCCGGTCCCAGGTCCAGCTGGAGGAGTCCGGAGGGGGTGTGAAAAGGCTCGGAGAGTCTCTCCATATCACCTGCATAACCTCCGGGTTCCCCTTCAGCGATTCCTACCTGAGCTGGCTCCGACAGGCTCCCAGAAAGGGACTAGAATGGGTCGGTGATATAAACCCCGATGGGAGCGATATACGCTACCTTGATTCCGTGAAAGGCCGATTCACCATCTCCAGGAATAATTCCAAGAGTGAGCTGTATCTGCAAATGTCCGGCCTGAAACCTGAGGATGCCGCCATCTATTACTGTGCAACAGACACAGTCAAACTCCCTTCTCCCGGCAGCCATGCAGGGGCAGCAGTGACAATCACCCCCCTTCGGGCTTAGACAGGAGACCCGGCAACTGGGTGAATGTAACACAAACCTACCGTTTGTGTTACATTCACCCTGCTGTTACTCACACCTTCTTGTCACCTGTTTGAAATGGGCCATCCTGATTATCACTGCAAGTTTTCTTTTCTCCTACTGATAATAGCTCAGTTTAATTGCATTGTCTCGTTAGAGTTGGTAAGGCAACCCCCATCTTTTCATGTTCTCTGCATATATATCTCTCCCTACTGTATTTTCCACTCCATGCATCAGATGATGTGGGTTTTAGCCCACGAAAGCTTATGCCCAAATAAATTTGTTGGTCTCTAAGGTGCCACAAGGACTCTTCGTTCTTTCTACTGTCAATGTCTCCCTTTCCTTCCCAGAGCCCCGCTGAGCCTGCGGTGCGCAGTTCCCTCGCTTCATCGGGGAACCCCAATCCGGAGTGAGTCCGGTTTTGCATCACTATCCCCTCGGAGACCTGGCACGTTGGCTCTCCCGGGGCCCGTCTCGGTGTCAGACTCACAGGACAGCCTCCGCCAGTGTACAGGAGACAAGCGCATTGCGGGACTGATCCAGTGCCAATGGGATCAGAGTCAATGGGATTTATCCCCCTGCCCTCATTGGGGTTTGCCTCACACCCAATGGATGGAACAAATTCCTCATGGGGCCAAATCCTCCGCCAGTGTAAAGTCCCTGCAACTGCTTTCAGTATACGCGAGTTACTCCTGATTGACACCAGGGAGGCTCGGGCCCTTTCAGCAAACCGGGACGTTTATTGCATTAACGGAGCAGAAGGTGATTAGTTCATTATAACCGAGGTGGGGCCCCTCACCGGGGCGTCTCCGCCCTTCACAAGCGGTTATTGCCTTTATCCCCACAACCCCGCCAGGAGGCCGGGGAACTCTCACTGCCCCTGGTTCCAAGAGGCGGGACTGAGGCAGAGAGATGGAGGCTGAGGTATGGAAATGAGCCATTCAGAGTCCGGGCGGGCTGTGGGGCAGAGATCACCCAGCGCCTGAATAAACCCCACACCGCTGAGCCTGGGGATGCGGCACCGCTGGGACTTCCCAACACAGCTCGTGGATTGTTTTCACCCATCTGCCATTGGGACATCACAGCCTGGCCTCTCCGCCGATGTCAATGGCTGGAGCGGAGATTTCCCAGCCCACAATAAAGTTCCACAATGTCATGGAGTCATCATGGCGATAACAGACCCGCCCCTCAGCCCTCGATGCCATCACTCAGGCCAGGGCTGGCACTCAGGGCACTGGGGGCAGCCGCGTGACAGGGCTGGAGGAACGTTTTGTTGGCCCCCATGGAGGCAATGGAGCCTGGTGCGGGGGGGGGGGTCGGTCCCCTGAGTGAGGGGCCAGCCGGAGGCAATGGGCCCTGGCATGACAGGGGCACTGTTTACAAACTGGCAGTTGCCAGATGCACAGTGCCCCGCCTGGCCCTGTGCTGCCAG
>NW_020696633.1:0-5927 GCF_002925995.2 Terrapene triunguis
GTCCGGGCAGCCGGGCCCAGCAGCACCCACAGGTGGTTTGGATTTTTCCACTGACAGAGAAGCAAGTAACACAGGGTCAGAGACTGTGTCCCCTACCCCCAGCCTGACTCTGTATCTGAGTGAATGAGGGGAGAGAATCCCTCAGATCCAGGCTGCAGGCTCCTTATGCCCCTGACCGCTGTGCTGAGGGAGGAAATAGACCGTTTGAAACAAGGGATGGGCACCGACCCCCTCCTCTTTAGTGGCTTAGCTTCTGGGGGTCAAATTCACAGACAGTGCAGCTGACAAGCAACCCAGAGCAGAGTGCAGCAACAGCACATTCACCACGAAGGTGTGGAGCAGGCAGGCAGGGGGAGTGTTACCCGATGGCCGGCACAGACAAATATTGACCCCATATAAAGATAAAGTTCAATAAGATTGTGTGGGACACTCGGTCTAACCACCCCAGGGACGTCCTGCTAACCTAGCTAGCTGCCCCCCTCCCCAGGCTCTTTGCTTTAGAGATGCACCTTGGGATGAAGATGGGATTAAACTGGGGTGGGCAAACTTTTTGGCCCGAGGGCCACATCTGGGTATGGAAATTGTATGGCAGGCCATGAATGCTCATGAAATGGGGGTTGGGGTGCAGGAGGGGGTGAGGGCTCCAGCTAGGGGTGCAGGCTTTGGGGGGGGGCAGAAATGAGGAATCCAGGGTGCGGGAGGGGGTTCTGGGCAGGGGGTTGGGGTGTGGGATGGGGGGGCTCCAGTTGGGGGTGCGGGCTCGGGGGTGGGGATGAGGGGTTGGGAGTGCAGGAGGGGGGTCCAGGCTGGGACCGAGGGGTTTGGAGGGTGGGAGGGGGATCAGGGCTGGGGGTTGGGGCAAGGGAGGGGCTCAGGGGTGCAGGCTCCAGTGGCTCTTACCTCAAGCAGCTCCTGGAAGCAGTGGCATGTCCCCCCTCCAGCACCTACGCGGAACGTGGCCAGGCAACTCTGCATGCTGCCCCGTCCACAGGCGCCGCCCCTGCAGCTCCCATTGGCCATGGTTCCGGGCCAATGGGAGCTGTGGGGGCACCGCCTGGGGCAGGGGCAATGTGCAGAGCCACTTGGCTTCCCCTAGGCATAGGTGCCAGAGGGGGGACATGCTGCTGCTTCTGGGAGCCATGCGGAGCCACAGCACACGTGGAGCAGGGCAAGCCCTGGACCCCGCTCCCCAGCGGGAGCTTGAGGGCCGGATTACAATGTCTGAAGGGCCGGATATGGCCCCCGGGCCATAGTTTTCTCACCCCTAGATTAGACCCATGTCAAGAAACAAACCCTGACTGCACCAATCAGTGCAAGGGACCGGCTCCCAGAGAATCTGACACTAGACCCAGCCCAGCAGAGGTGTGTTTTATGTAAGTGTCTGCACCAGTAAGAATCCCCAGCATTTCCCAGCCCAGGGTGGAGGGACTAGCACAGCCCAGAGCATTTTATTCTGGGCTTAAAGGAAGCCTGTGCAGAGTATCGGAGCCCCGTGCATTAGTTTTAAACAAGTGCTGTAATTCTCAGGGACAAAAATGGCCACAAGGTGGCACCAGAACCTCAGAAATGGGAACAGTCCCTAGGTTAAGACAGTGGTTCCCTGGACCCCAAACTGTGGGTGCCCCCCCTTCTGGGGGGTGGATATGGGTCAGTCCCGTGGGAGCAGGGAGGGAGCTTCACCCAGTCCCAGCTGCCCGGACAGTAAAAGTCCGGTTACCTGCAGTAACTATCTTCCACCATGTGGGGCGGGAAGAGCCTGGAGGAGCACTCAGCAAAGGCTCCAAAGAGGTACCAGCAGCTCCCCAGTCCTGCCCCACTCACCCCCCTACTCTGGCTCCCCCTCCTCCATCCTGCCCCACTCACCCCTGGCCCTGGCTGCTGGGGGGGGCATGGACTGGGTAAGGGGGGGCACGATTGAGACAGTTTGGGGACCGCTGACAGGGCTGAGCTGGGTTAAAAAGGTCCGTGCCAAAGTCACCCTGTCCAGAGACAGTTCAGCTGGGATTTCCCCAACAGCCTCAAGCCAGCGAGTCTGTCACAGGCTCCCAGGGAATTTCAATGGGCACCAACTCCCGCAGCCTCCTTCTGGAAACCCCACCCCCACCTTCTTCCCCCATTGCAGCAGCAGGGACCAGGTCACAAACTCCTGGGAAAGCCTGCTGAAGTTTAACCCTTTCAGGGAAGGAGCAGCGGTGCGGTCAATCAGGCCTAACACCCAGGATACATCTGAAGGGCCCGTGCAGTCGGTGAATACTCAGAGGTAGGGAGGGTTATTGGGTCACTAACAGGGAAGCCAGGACAAGCCATTCGAGACCCACTGGAGTCACTGGTTAGTAGCGTCCCTGCCTCCCCACAGACAGTCCAGGGGAGCAGAGACTGGGTGGACCAAGCACTTACCTGCTAAAAGTGCTGCTAGAGTAACGATGATGATGATCAAAACTGTGAAGGTAGCTGGGACTAGGACTTGATGGGAAGCACATTTCCTGAGCATGTTAGATCCAGGGCCTGAAAGAGACAGTCATGAGTGCTTCTGGGGAGCAGACTCATTAACCGTATCCATGCCTGAGCCGCTGTCAGCAAATATCTATTGCGATTCCCAGGGTGCTCTGAGTTGGAGAAACAAGGGGTTCGGTTTTTCTATTTGCAGCTACAATACAACCAGGCTCACAGCATTCAACAGAAGAGTCCCTGGGAGACCCCGAGGGGAGCCAGGCAGGGACAGACCCACTGGGTTCTCTCAGGCCCCTTCTCTCGCTCCAAGTGCAGTTACCTGGGGGCAGAGCAGCAAAGGGGTCAGACCTACAACAGAAGCTCTAAATCTCCTCCCTGCCCCCCACCCAGGAGCCTCTGTGCTGAGAGTCCGAAGCAACCCCCGCCCCCCAGACTAAGGACTGGCCTCTCTGGGCCCTGCTCCAGGGTTCACACAGGGGGTCTGATCTCTGACTCCCTGCAATCCTTGACCCTCCTTGTCTGAAGAAGCAAGTTTCCTTTGAAGTCTTGATTCTCAGGACAAAGAGGGGATTTCAGTTAGTGACGGTGAGACACAGACACTGTTACTCAGGGGAATGACTCCTGGCCGCCCCCATGGGAGTTGAGGCTCCCAGCTCCAGTAGCTGGGACATTTGGAGATCTCAACATCCCCTCTTCACATTTGGCAGGCACATCAGCTGCACCGGTGAAAACCGCAGGAACAGACGCATTACCTGCCACCCCCAGACACGGGCTCACTTTCATGCACACCCAGGGCCCTGCCTCCGTGCGATGGTTTTTGGTGTGTGCCTCTCACACATCTCACACAGAGAGGGAACGCGAAAGTGAAGTGGGTCAGAGGGAGACGGGGTCCAGGGTTTCAGAGGGGTAACAGCCCCTGCCCGCTGCAAGACCTGTGGCCACAGCCAGGCACACAAAGTACAAGTAGCAGGGCCAAGCTGGGTACCTGATCCAGCGGAGCTCATCGCCACCCTCTGTTTCCTGCAGCGTCCACACATGGGAGTGTGATCAGTTCCATCCACCATTGAGAGTGTGGCCCCGTCTGGACAGGCCTCAGTGTCTCTGCCCGGCCTGTTCCCGTATTATAATCTCTTAAAAGATTTAATTAAAAAACAATTTGCTGAATCCATAAGCCTATATCAAAAACTTGGAGTTAAGGCGGCTTTTCTATATAAATTAATAAGTCAGGGGACAAAGATCTACCTCTGGATGTCGAGCTTTATACATCTGGCACAATAGGCCGTGGACACTATAAAGAGCTCAATCCTCTGAGGGACCCAGGGGCTACCCTACGGGCTGCAAGATTGTTTAATAAATAAATGTTATCTGCAGCTTTATTTAATTAAATTCCACTTACCATCCTAATGCGGCTTGACACACGTCACCAACAAAAACGTTAATTATCTAGTAAATACGCAATATTTCATTCATCACTGTCTAACATACTAAACATGTCCCATTAATAAGAATCTGAAAATATTAAGCTATGTGGTTGCTCCAATAGATGTCTATAGCCATAGTGTAGTATTACCCTGCTAGGTAACAAGACAATGCACCAAATCTAGTGGAAAGGCTCTATTCAGTCATAAATCCACATGTTTTAATGGTTACAGCAACCACTGAGGAGGCACCTTTCTTTAGCAAATAACTGAAGTACAAATGGAAAAGGGGATTAACATCAATGATTTCACCAGAGGCTTCCCATTTGCTGATTTAAACCAGTCCACCCTGGCACCAGCCTCTGCCCCGCAGCCCAGTTGAACTCTCAGCCTCAATTGTGCTGCTGGCAGTAACTGGAGGGGAGGCAAAGGAGAAGAGGGAGGCCCCACAGGGGGCAGCAAGGGGAGCTCTGCCCTGGCAGACATGGGGGAGCAGGGAGGGGAGGGAAGCCCCACAGGAGGTCGGGAAGGAGGCTCTGCCCTGGAGGAGGCTGGGGGGTGATGGCTCAGATGAGCCATCCTGGGAACCAGCAAATCAGATCCATGCCCCACATCTGTTGCAGGCATTTCAGAGACCACCAGGAGAAACCAGGCCTGGGGGCACCTAAAAACCTCCCCTGACCGGGGGCGGGGAGGAAGAGCGCAGTACTGTCAGGAGTAATTCCCTCAGCTGCACCTGCCCAGTACTTCTGATGCCCTAAAGTTAGGCCGTCTGATTGGCTAAGGAAGCCAGCCGGCCAGTTACAGACTCTCTGTCTCCCTGTGCTCCTCTCTGCAACCCCTGCTCCTGCTCTGCTCCAGCTCAGATCCTCCCTATGCTCAGCCTTGTTCCCATCCTGTTCCAGCCTTGCCCCTGCCTCAGAAACAGCCCTGCGCCTGCCTTCCCGTAATCCGGTTCCAGCCCTCGGCTCAGACTCTACCTCAACCCTTGGCTCGGGCATTTGGACTCTGACTTTGGCCCTGACCCTTGGCTCGGATTCCTGCTCCAACCACTAGGCCCAAATCCTGCCCCAACCTGGTCTGTTGGCAGAGAGGCCACTTGCTCAGGGCCCGTACGTACCCCCCGAGGAAGAAAACGTCTAATACTAGAAGGCTGCTGAACCTAGCACACAAAGGCAGAACAAGATACAGTGACTAGAAGTTGATGCTAGAAAAATACAAATTGGAAATAAGGTGCAAGTTTGTAAGTGAGGGGAGTTACCCCTTAGAACAGTTCCCAAGGGGATGCAGCAGATTTTCCATCACTTTAAATCAAGACTGGATGCTTACATCACCAGGTGAAACTCTCAGGTCTGCATTATGCACGAGGTCAAACAAGACTAACACAATGATGCCTAGTGGCCTTAACATCTACGACTGCCTTCATGCCCTTTGATATCCACTGAGAGAAGCTGCCCAGGGGGTCGGAGGCTTCTTTGAGATTTGAAAAGAGAGAAGTCCCACTGCCAGGGGAGTGGAATCAATCACCCAGGGGCCTAGTTCTGAGGCGTGTTGCTAGGCCTTTGCTGGGGATTGTGGTGCCCGTGCTGAAGAACGCTGTATGTGCTAAGTACGGATTCTGTGGGGATCTGGTGAAGGACAGTACAGAACATTTTCCCTTTTTACACTGAAGTCCCCAAATGGAGACTGTAAAATTCAGAATTCTGCTGCTGCCGCTGCCGCACTCTGCGGCCCTTACTCTCCTTTTCATGACTTTCTTGCTAACTCTGTTGGTTAGTCTGTGGGATGAGCTCATGGGCACAATACTGAGCCAACAGTTACACTGGCAGCAGGGGCTTGTCTGTAGGACAGCTAGAGCTCTGCAAGGCATCTGCAGCCCTAGCTCCATTCACAGGCCCCACAGCCGGCCAGCACAGCCCACCAGCCATATTGGAGCCTTTATTCCCCATTATTGCCTCTCCAGACAGCTGTCCTTAATGGTTAGTTACTAGTGTACAGGTCTGGCTCCAGGTTTTCTGCCGCCTCAAGCTGCCAAAAAAAAAAAAAAAAAAAAAAACC
>NW_020696633.1:6027-6194 GCF_002925995.2 Terrapene triunguis
GCGCAATCGCACCGCTCCACTCTTCGGCGGCAATTCAGCGGCAGGTCCTTCGCTCCGAGAGGGACTGAGGGACCCGCCGCCGAATTGCCGCCAAAGACCCGGACGTGCCGCCCCTTCCCGTTGGCCGCCCCAAGCACCTGCTTCTTTAGCTGGTGCCTGGAGCCGGC
>NW_020696633.1:9194-13482 GCF_002925995.2 Terrapene triunguis
CGGCCAAGCAGAGGGGCCACTGTGCGGGCAGGAGCAGGGCAGAGCACAGCAACTAGGGCGAGGAGCAGGAGGGAGAAGCGCGGCCGTGCTGCAGCCACGTTCGCAGGGCTGGCAGCGGGGGGAGGAGGAAGCGTCCCTCTGGCTCCTGTTCGCGTAGCTCGCGTGCGGGTCAGGTTGAGGGGGGCAGGGGCAGGGGGGGGGCTCGCTGCCCGCGCTGCCGGCGCCTACGAGCCCCGCCCCTGCCTCTGTGCGTGCCTGGGGAGTGGGGCTGCAGCACTCTGCAGGCGCCTGCCGGCCGGCGGGAACTCAGCTGCGCTGCCCCAGGGCCCGGAAGAAGAGGTGAGCGGTGCCGGCAGTGCCGGGTTGCCGTGGTCCCCCCGATATCGGGACAAAGTGCGTCCCGACCGATGTAAGGTCGGGACACGGGACAAGTCCCCTAAAATCGGGACTGTCCCGATAAAATCGGGACGTCTGGTCACCCTAAGTGGGGGAGGTCTAGGTTGGATATTAGGAAACACTATTTCACTAGGAGGGTGGTGAAGCACTGGAATGCGTTACCTAGGGAGGTGGTGGAATCTCCTTCCTTAGAGGTTTTTAAGGCCCGGCTTGACAAAGCCCTGGCTGGGATGATTTAGTTGGGGATTGGTCCTGCTTTGAGCAGGGGGTTGGGCTAGATGCCCTCCTGAGGTCCCTTCCAACCCTGACATTCTATGATTAGGGCCCAGACATCCCAACACACATGGGGGCAGGTAGGGGCCTCACTGCCCAGCTTCGCCACCACACGGGGGGGGACCCCGGGCACTGCAGCGCCTCCGCTTCACAAGCGGCTCTTAGCCCCGCGCCAGGACGTGTCTAACGGCGGCTTCCCGGGAGGCTCTGCCCCGCGCGGTCCTGCGGTCCCTCCGGCCAGGGCCGGGCTCGTACCGGTGTCCCGCGGGCTCCGGGCGGGCAGCAGCTGCCGTGCGACGATGCTTTTATCCTGGGCTGGTCCCCTGGTGCGCCGCGCGGGCGGGGCTGTACGACGGGCCGGGCGGTGGCGCTTTAATGCCCAGCGATCTCCCGCCGGAGGTTGCAGCCCCCAGAGGGAGACTCCGCTCGGTCTCCACCAACCCCGTCCGCGGCGGCGCGGTGCAGGGTCCGCTCAGGCCTGATCCCTCGGCGGGCCGGTCACGGGCCCACGCTGCGCTGCGCTCTGCTCCGCCCCTCCGGAGCCCGGCGCCGCTTTCCGCGCTGCTGCGGCGCTGGCCCGGTTCAATGAGGCAGCCCCGCCCCGGGGCCGGGGGCTCCTCCGCGGGAGACGCGCCCCCGGCTGGACGCTCTCCTGGCAGGGGGACGGGACCGGCCTTGTCTTGAGCTCTGTCCCGCCAGTCCGGAGCGTTGGGGCAAACGCGGGTGGAGCCAACGAGGCAAATCCCCAATTGTGTCAAAACGGGGGGGGGGGCAGGCCGGGCTCGGGCAAGCCCCACGTGCGGGGCGGGGCTCAGGGCAGCCCCCCGCGGTGTCCCCTTTTCCCTTCGGGAATGGAAATAGGCACCCTCTCTCGGGGGGGTTCGGTCCATTGTCACTCAGGGGCGGGGCTTTGTCTCACACCCAGTTGTACCGATGTCGGGTTGTGGTGCAGAGCAGACAGCAGAAAGTCAGTTCCAGCTGAGCCCCCTTCCCGGCTCCCCCTTCCCTTCCTCTCACTCGCAGCCACTGCGCCGCCTGCCGCACCCCCCTGCCTTCCTGCACCCCCATCCCCCGCCCTCCCCCTACATTCCAGCACATCCCCCCACCACCCTGCACACGCAGCCCTCCTAGATCCCTGCACCCGTTCCCCTGCAGCCCTTCCCTCCCACACCCGTCACCTTGGCAGCCCTTCCCTATCTGCCCCCCCATTCCCCCAGCACCCCCTCCTTTCCTAGATCCCTGCACCCCAGTCCCCTGACCCCCCTACAGCTGATGCTTCTGTGCCCCTCCCATCCCGGTCACATCTCCTTGAGCATGGCCAGATTGTCGTACCCCCCCGGATGGGATCCTGCTCCTTGCCCAGCAGCTCCAGCAGGCGCCACACCGCTCACACAGCTCCTCCTGGCAGAGGCTGACGCACACGCCTGGCCCAGCTGTGTGCAGCGCAGCGTTCGGCTGCTCCAGGTTGGGCACCTTCTCGCTGCAGCTGGCACAGCCGTCACTGAGCTGCTGCAGCTCTGCCTTGTCCCTGCTGTGCGTGGCCAGGAACTCCTGGTTCAGAGCTTCAGTCACCGGATGTCCAAGTTTCTCAGCCCCATGGCCAGACAGGCCGGGGTGCTGCAGCGCATGGAGCCCTGGCATGAGTCCCTGATTCACACGGCCATCAGGCATGCAAAGTGCAGGGGCCCTTCTGCTCTCACTTACCCCAGCGTAACTGGGACCCCGGCTGGCTAGGGGCCGGCAGCCGGAACCTAGAAGTGAAAGTAAGGCAGAGCATGCACGCTCCGAGCCGGCTGATGCTGGGGCACTCCACTGCGGGTGGCCGGCGGCCCCGTGCACCGGACTAAGCAGCAGGCAGTCAGGCAAGTGAAAGGAGCCAGCAAGATGTGCGGTAGAGGTGTCCGGGTCCCACTCTGTCCTGCTGCCCCTCTCTTGCCACTGTGGCTGGATACCAGGGCACTGCAGGCACGAGCCATCCCTGCTGCGTGCACAGCTGCAGCCCCTGGGGGGGAAGAGGAAGGGAGCGGCAGGCTGGGGGTCTTCTGCCACTGCCCCCCATTTGCCTGCAGATGCAGTGCCCCCACACAGCTGGCCCACAGCTCCTTTGGCAGGAGCAGGAACAGCGTGGGGCAGGGACCCATCCATCATCCAGGTAACCCGGCTGCAACAGGGACTGTCCTAGGCCAACCCCCAAGTCCCCGCCCCCCCAGGACTTCCCCCCTACACCTCCCCCCAACCCCCTGCCCTGAGCCCCTCATGCCACCCAACGCTGACTCCTGCACCCCCATGCTCCCAGCCCTGACTCCTGCATCATCCACATCCCCACCCCCTGCCCTGAGCCCCCCGCACTCCAACCCCCTGCCCTGAGTGCCCCCCCCCCACACACATCCCCAGCCCCTGAGCTCCTCTCCCCAAGGGGAGTTGCAATACGACAGTACCTGTAAGAAATTTAAGTTACTTTCACCCCTGCTGGACCCCAGACCAGCAGCGGACTGAGCGGAGCCGGCGGTGGGCTGAGCGGCTCATCCCGCTTCTGGTCTGGGGTTCCAGCCGCTGGCCCTGCTCAGCCCACTGCCAGCCTGGGGTACCAGCAGCCATCCCAGGGCTCTGCTCCTGGCCTCAACCCAGGGCTCTTCAGCCACCCCTTCTGTAGCCCACATTGGAAAACTCAGCAAGGAAAAGCAAGGGCAAGGATCACACTAAACTGATAAGATCAGCATTTTAATTTTATTTTAAATGAAGCTTCTTAAATATTTGTAAAACCTTATTTACTTTAAATACAACAATAATTTATTTATATAATATAGATTTATAGAGAGAGAGACCTTCTAAAAACGTTAAAATGTATTACTGGCACGTGAAACCTTAAATTACAGTGAACTTGGCACACCACTTCTGAAAGGTTGCCGACCCCTGCCTTAGATGCTCAGTTCTTGGGGACAGGGCCTGTCTCTCACTATGTGTCTGGGCAGCGCCCGGCACAATGGGGCCCTGATCTCAGCTGGGGCAGGGACTGTCTCTCCCTGTGTGTCTGGGCAGCGCCCGGCACAATGGGGCCCTGATCTCAGCTGGGGCAGGGACTGTCTCTCCCTGTGTGTCTGTGCAGCGCCCGGCACGACGGGGCCCTGATCTCAGCTGGGGCAGGGACTGTCTCTCGCTGTGTGTCTGTGCAGCGCCCGGCATGACGGGGCCCTGATCTCAGCTGGGGCAGGGCCTGTCTCTCCCTGTGTGTCTGTACAGCGCCCGGCACAATGGGGCTCAGCCATCACCAGGCTCCTCCTAGGCCCCTCTCTCCCAGATCAACAAAGGTATTTGGGCTCCTGATTGCTATTGACATGGGACTCTGTCTCTATGACAGAGTCATACAAGGGGAGGGATAGCTCAGTGGTTTGAGCATTGGCCTGCTAATCCCAGGGTTGTAAATTCAATCCTTGAGGGGGCCGTTTGGGGATTTAGTTGGGGATTGGTCCTGCTTTGAGGAGGGGGTTGGACTAGCTGACCTCCTGAGGTCCCTTTCAACCCTAATAATCTATGTTTCTACCCCAGCCCCTATGGGTAAAGAGCTGCCTGGCCTAACTCCTGGAGTGGGTGACTCACTGATGCCCCTTCCCCCCCCCCC
>NW_020696634.1:0-2487 GCF_002925995.2 Terrapene triunguis
TGGGTCTGAGGAGCATTGTTGTCCATCAGCGATTTGCAAAGAGCCATGGGTCCCCTCGGGGCCCGTGAGTCGGCAGCTCCTCCCCACCCCCTGCCAAACAAGAGCCATTTTGTAGGCTGCTCCCCAGTAGAAGGGTCTAAACACAAAGGAAACTGACCTGCCCATCTCTTCCAGATCCCAAGACCTGCTTCTGCCAGAGGGAGTGGGAGCAGCTGCTGCAGGTAAGGGTCAGAGAAATGGAGGGCTGGAAAGGAACTCAAGAGGTCATCTCGTACAGCCCCTCCCCACACGCTGAGGCAGGCTTAAGAGGCCCCTCAGCAGCACTGCATTGTGGGACAGAGAAGGTGGCTGAGCCCAGCAGATACAATTAGAGAAGCACCAGGAGCAGCTCATAAGGATTCACAAGAGAGACGTGGGGGGTGACAGTGCACGCTCCCTCTTCCTCTTCCCTCCCAGCTGTGGTGGGTTCCTGGCTGGAGCTATTGAGAGGACCAGTTTCTTGACCCCTCTCGGTTCTAACTGGCTCTTCTTTCCCTGGCAGTTCCTGGTAGACCTTCTCTTCTTCATCTCAGACCATACCTGGCTGGGCTGCTTCATCACTAGTATCAGGCGCCAGCTGGCCCACAGTGATAAGTGGCCCGATGACAAGGTCAGTGTCCTGGAAGGAATTGGGGGTCAGTGCCTAGTTCAGAACAGCAGTCGCTGCCCAGGGGCAGCTTGGGGCCAGTGAAGCAGACAACTCTACCCAGTGGGCTCTGCATGCCAGGCCATGCCCAATGCATCCAGCATGACGGTGTCTCTTTTGCAGAGCTTTCGCTACAAGTGCTGGGGCACCGTGCTGATGTTTTCTCCAGCAGAGAGCATCAAGCCCCAGCTATGGCTTCTGGTGGAGATGGTCGATTTGCGAGAAGAAGAGGAAAGAGAGGTGAGGTCTTTGTTCCTCCACTGTCAAGAGATCCCTCATCTACATGTGTATGTTCTGCCTTGGACAAGGTCTAGTGGATTGAAAAGATCTTCCTTATACCCAGGCCCATGGCGATGACTTTGAGAGCCCATCCTGGCCCCTTGGCTTGTTGCTCAGCATTCCCAACCTCCATCTTTCTGTCTCTCAGAGATTCGCCCGAGCGCTTGGGTTGTGTGCCAGGCAACACCTAGGCGAGATTTTTGCCATCCTGGAGCACTGGGAGGAGTTCGTCAGCAGGGTGCAGCTCCAGCCTTCTGCCAGTGGCTCTCTGGAGGTACAGTCCCATCTAGCATCTCTGCTCTTTCATCCATCCCTTCCCCAGCCTTTGCAGGTAAAGGGACCTGCCAGGGAGGACCCTGCTTCCCAGAAGCCTGTTCAGCGAAGAGCTGAATTTCCAAGCAGTGGCTCAGCCTCTGTGGAGGGAGCCCTTTCCTTACTCCTCCATGGAGCTGCAATCACAGCACAATGGGGTGGATCCAGGGGGGGAAGGTGGGTCCTGTTGTTTAAGCTTTCCAGGGTATCTCCTGGGGAGCTCAGACATGCTCCACGCAGCCCCATAAACAAGGCTCAGAGAGGGCCCAAAAGACACTGCCATGCCATCAGCTCCAGCTGACACATTTCTCAGCAGAACAGACCCTTGGTCTTCCCCTGAACTGGGCTATTTCACAGACCTTCCTGGCAGACTCACCAGGGCTGGCATGTCTGACATTTCCCCCCCTCACGCCGCACCACCACCACCACTTTCCGAGTAACTCTCTGGGCCAGTGCAATCCACTGTAGTCCCAGTGACATCTCTGGAGCTAGGCTGAATTAAAGCAGCTGCTAGTGCGTCCCCTTCAGCTGCCGGGTCACCTCAATCACCCAATCCTGGGGAACTGGGAAGGGCCTCGGAGTCCAGGCAATTCAGCTCAGCAGAGTAGCCTTTGGTTGCTAAGCCGGCTGGGTGAAAAATCCTCCCCTGGCCCCATTTGTGAGTTAGGAGCAACTGGAGGTCATCCCTTCTCCTCACTCTTTCCTTTGCAATTCTCAGGAGCCAGCTTCCATCGAGCAGCTGAGAAGCCTCCTGCTCCTCACCTATGGGCACGTGGTCCACTCAGGCCCCACGGATCTCGTCCTAGACAGCATAGACTGCAAGATCCTGTCTCCCATGTGGCAACACTATTTTCTGAGCCCACACGTAAGTCAGAGCCCTCCCCTAACCGCCCACGCAGCACCTACCCGGGCTGTGCACAGCAGCACAGAGCTATGTCTTTGCATAAACTCAGCTCAGAGGGCTGGCCCTTTGCCCCCGGAGGGACAGGAGACATGGGAACAGCACCATTCTCTGTGACTCCCCATCTCGATTAGCTTCTTCTCTGATTCCAGGCCCATGGAAGCTAATGGAAGGACTCCCATCTGGGCCTTGTTAGAGTGTAACTGAGCATTACTTGATGCTATTGTCCCAGAGACGACTGTACCCTGTTTGGTACCTCTAGGCTTGTGCTGCACTCAGGGATCAGAAGATAAAGATTTAGGGCCTGTTT
>NW_020696634.1:2497-4783 GCF_002925995.2 Terrapene triunguis
GTTCCACTCGGCAAGCCAGGTCCTTTCCCTTAGGGCGTGAGGGCAATCCAGCCTAGGACAGCAGCTCCCTTGTAGAGACTCGCCCTGTAGCCTTGTGTCTCAGCTCTCTATTGCCTGTGGCTGTTTCCTCATTGTTCTCTCCCCCTCCTGCCTGTGAACCCAGGACCAACTGGTGAGATTTGCTTTTGTGAGAAGCCTCGTGCTGGTGGGTGAAGCTGGGTCACCCAAGAGAGCAGGATTCCCTTGGTGAGCCAGGGCACATACACCGTGCTGTCCCCCCTGCTGGTGAGTGAGCACGCTGGGGTCCTGGGAGGGGTCCCTAGGTCAGATGCACATGCCAGAGTATCCGGTGTTGAAGGCCGTGTGCTGTGTTTGCGACCGGGTGCCCAGGGCTCTACATTGTGCACTGCAAACCCACTGCTGATGCCAGATTCTTCTGGTGCGATTCCAGCCCAAGGAATTAAATGACACTATTTTCCATTAGCAGATTCATGCTGCTTACACCTGGGACGATTCCCCATCCCACTTCTGAGGGATCTGCCCGGCACCCAGAAAGTGCCCTGGGGATTAACTCCAAGGGTTTTCACTCCGGGACATGATCCTGAGGAGTTAACAGGTGCAGCTCTTCCTAGGTTTGCAGGAAAATATTTGACCTCGTAACGATGCTGGTTCTGGCGGGACCCAACTGAGAGTGCCAATTCAGGAGAAATTGCTTAAAGCAGGGCAGTTACAGCCCAGGGCTGGGGTTTCTATGCACACCAAGGCAAACCAAACCAGCCAAACAGAGAAGACTTTGGTTTTACCCCACTGGCTAACCACAAGTCACACAAGCAATTCCTTAGACACTTCAGTTTCCCAGTATCACCACCAGTGCCACTCGTTATGGGGACAAATGGTTATGAAAACCAATACCCCAGTAAAAGAAAAAAGGTTCTCCCGATCCCAAAGGACCAAGCCCCAGACCCAGGTCAATATACAAATCAGATTTGTAGCAAAATCCCTCCAGAGGTAAGAAGCAGGATTGAAGACAAGATGGAGGAGAGGCATCAGCCTTTTATAGTCTTTTCCAGGTGTAAGAACACCTCTTTGTTCTTACTGTGGAAAATTACAGCAAAATGGAGGTTGGAGTCACATGGGCAAGTCCCTGCATACTTTGCTGAGTCACAAGGCGTATCTGCCTTCTCTCAATGGGTCAGTTGTATAGCTGATGGTCCTTAATGGGCCATCAAGCAGGCTAGGCAGAGCTGACACCAACTTGTCTGCGGTGTCACCCAGAAGCACAGCAGAAGTTTGAAATACAGACAGTACAGAGCCAATATTCATAACTTCAACTACAAAAATGATACACATATACAGATAGCATAACCATAACCAGCAAACCATAACCGTGTCTTAGACACCCTATTTGACCCCCTTTATACAAGATTTGGTGCCACTACAGGACTTTGGTTGCAACAATGATCTATACGGTCCCAGTTCATGTCAATAACGTCACACCTCAGCTGTTCAGGACTCCAATACTCCCCCTCACAAAATTGCCTCTTCCCAGATCCCCTTTCCCTGCTCCATGGCAGATGCTGAAGTTTCCAGATGTGCCCTCAGGAATGGTGAAATAGAGGCTCTTGTGAATGTCCCCTGCATTCTGGCCACATAGCTGCTCCCAGGCCATCTTCCCATCTCCGTGCCCCAGTGCACTGCATGCTGGGGCTGAGGGTCGGTGGGGGCGTCAAACAGCGTTTGGAGATTCCACGTCTTGCTGAGCAACCGGGCTGCCCCAAATTCTTTTGCCTTTGACTCTCTGCTTTGTGCTGCAGAAGATGCTCAGAGGCAAGGACCGGGGCCGGCTGCAGAGCCCCAATCACCAGCATGCCCTGCTGGCCATCTCATACTTAGGGTACGTCCATGGGGCCTGACTCACCTGCGGAGCCCAGCAGCCAGGGAGGGGCAGATGGAGGGAGAGGAAGTGGGGGAGGGACAAGCTGCAATAAGAACCGGAGGATGCTCCTCCCTGCTGGCTCACTAACGAGCAATATCCTCCTTGGCCTCCGGGTCACTTTATCCAGCCCCCATCTCTGCGTATTGCCTGGTAAGTGGAAGCCCCTCCCATCAGCATGAAGTGCTGTGAATGGTGCAGCCACAGAACAGGGCCCAGGATCATCCCCAGAGAGGAGCTTCCCCAGCCGAGCCCCTGCCGGGCCCAGGGGGCATAGGCATCTCCAGACAGGACCATTCCCTAGGCGGTGGCTCTGCTGGAGATGCCCCCTGGAGCTCTGCTGCTTAGGGAGG
>NW_020696635.1:0-1990 GCF_002925995.2 Terrapene triunguis
GCAATAGTTTGATCTCTAGCTCTGCATAAAAACAACCCACCTAGAAACTTTGGGAAAATGGCTGTTTTCCTCAGGGCATATACCTCCAGAACCCCAGGCTCAAATGGCCCCAAATGTGGGTCACTCCCACAAGTCCTAGCAAATTGCAAGAATATCCATGCGAACATTCAGACTGCAGAGCGCTTAGAAGCCTCAGCTTTAAACAAGGGTAGTGGGATGATGGCGGGAAAGGGGTCCCCTGCACATCCCTCTGCAGCGTAGGAGGCTCTGAAAGGTGTGAAGTGGCCCAGTCCTGTCAGTGTGGAGCTCTCGGCTAAACGAGAACACCCCATGGAGGTGAGTGCCACCTGAAACAGCTGTGTGTGTCAATGGCTCCATTCACCTTAATGGGTGTTCCCATCCCCCCTCCTGAGTGCTTTCCAGCCTGTGATATGCATGAAGTAGACTTGTTCTCAGCTCCCCAATCAAAGGGGCAGGACTTCCCCAGATACTGGTTCATGTGGGGTGCAGGAAAGAGGACTCATTCACTTCTAAAAGGGCAACCCCTCCCCCAAACCTGGCTTACATGATGCTGGGGAGAGGGAAGATCCAACCCTCATAGATTAGTACAGGGCCCTCAGATCCTGGCACACATAAGGGGGCAGCAAGAGGGGCTCAGGCACCCAGAGGGGCATGGCATCTAAATCCTAGATCATAAGAGGGGGGCTTAGATCTCCCCTAGAGGGGTAAGAGCCCTCTAGCCCTGGGCATACAGATAGGGGGAGAATGTGGGGCTGACAAGTGCCGCTGCTCCTCTTGTCCCCTAGATCCCTGCCACGCACCCTCACATCCCCCTTCCTAGTGCCTGATCCCTTCACTCCCCCAAGCCTCCCTCAGCTGAGACCCCAGCCTCTCTCCCCCGCATTCCAGTTTATCCCCCTCCCCATAACACCCCTCCCTTGCTGCAGCCCCAAACTCCTCACCCGCTAATCTCCCACTGTTCTGCCCCCTGCTTTCCCCCTCACTGCCCAGGAAGCCTTCACGTGTCTGATTTTTCTCCCAAAGACTTTGAGCAGGGGAGTGTGGGGGATGGTGTGCAGTGGCACAGCTGGGGCTCAAGGGGTTGGGTACATTGGGTAAGCTGTGGAGTACACCGGGGTTGGGTGCCCTGGTAAAGCTGGGGCTGCAGGACAGTTGGGGTGCTCTGGCATAGCTGGGGCATGCCATGCCTTCCTCACCTGAGTCTCCAACATCCCCTGCCTGCCCTACCATCCACCCCTCATTGCAGCCCCAAACCCCTATTCTTCCTCTTCTCCACTCCTAATACACCTCCACACCCAGGACCAGATGACTGGAGGGTAGCTAATGCAATGCCGATTTTATTTATTTATTTTTAAGAAAGGCTCCAGAGGCGATGCTGGCAATTACAGGCCAGCAAGCCTAACTTCAGTACCAGGCAACTTGGTTGAAATTACAGCAAAGAACAGAATTTTCAGACACCTAGATGGACATGATTTGTTGTATAACATGGCTTTTGTCAAAGGAAATAAAAAATACTTTTCAAACCAGGCAAAGCCTGTCACAGGGCTGAGAAATAGACCCCTCAGCTGCAACTGGCTCAGCTGCCTACACAGCTGAGCTGCGCCCGCTACTACAGAGCGTACAGTGATTGATGTGGCCAGCTTTCCATTTCTCACTATGCAGGAATTGGGCTAATGGAGCTATGTAAACTTATAAACCAATGGCTGTGCCCCCAGTTCACTCCGTTCTTACATGGGGTTTGCTACAAGCAGGTCCCTCTGGAATTGAATGTTAGTCTGCTGAAAGCAATGTCAAGATTTGATCAGTTCAATATAGTTTCACCTCAGGCTGGTGATTAACTGAAGCGGGTACTCACTGTTTTTAGGGAAACCGATAATGTGCAGAGCATACAGTTATTCATCGTAACCACCTTGCAAAGTGCTGATTTTTACAGCCTTCTAAATGCAGTTTTATTTATTTATTGATTGAG
>NW_020696635.1:2000-3599 GCF_002925995.2 Terrapene triunguis
GAGAAGGGCAACAAAGATGATTAAGGGTATGGAATGGCCTTCATATGAGGAGAGACCAAAGGGTACGTCTTCACTACCCGCCAGATCGGCAGGTAGTGATCGATCTGTTGGGGATCGATTTTATCGCATCTAGTGTAGACACGATAAATCGATCCCCGATTGCTCTGCCGTCAACTCCGGAATTCCACCACGGTGAGAGGCGGAAGCGGAGTCGACGGGGGAGCGGCGGCAGTCGATCCTGCACCGTGAGGATGCGAGGTAAGCCGAACTAAGATACATCGACTTCAGCTACCCTATTCTCGTAGCTGAAGTTGTGTATCTTCGGTTGATATCCCCGCCGCGCCACCAGTGCAGACCAGGCCGAAGAGACTAGCGTTGCTCAGTTTAGAAAAGAAACAACTAAGAGGGATGTAACAGAGGTCTATAAAAGCATGAATTGTGTGGGGAAAAGTGAATAGAAAAGTGTTATTTACTCTTTCATACAATACAAAAATCAGGAGTCATAAGATGAAATTAATAGGCAGTAGGCTTAATATAAACAAGAGGCAATACTTTTTCACACGATGCACAATTAACCTGTGAAACTCATTGCTGTGGGAAGTTGTGATGGCCAAAAGTATAACTGGGTTCAAAAAAGAACTGGATCAGTTCATGGAGGATAGGTCAATCAATGGCTATTAGCCAAGATAGTCAGGGTGCAACCCCATGCTCAGGGTAACCCTAAACCTCTGACTAGTGAGAGACTGGGTGGATCACTCCAACTACCCTGTTCTGTACACTCCCCCTGAATCACTGGTACTAGCCACTGTCAGAGATGGGATACAAGGCTAGATGGACCATTGGTCTGACCCAACAAGGTAGTTCTAATGTTCTTAAATAAACGTCATTAGCATGTGGTAACTTTTTTTTTTTTTTTCATTTTGAATAAGGGTTTCAAGCTGTTACATTTCAA
This sequence comes from Terrapene triunguis, assembly GCF_002925995.2. NCBI lineage: Eukaryota > Metazoa > Chordata > Testudines > Emydidae > Terrapene > Terrapene triunguis. Next base: position 2,953 of record NW_020696635.1, read on the forward strand.
TTTTATGTTTTGTTTTTCAAGTATTTTTCTCATTCACACATTAATGCTGGGGAATCTGGCAGCTGAAGATCATCCATTTTTAGAACTTATTTACTGACCATGGTTAATTACAACTGTAGTAATTGCTTTAAGTTTAATAAATTGCAGTTTGAATTTTCTTTTGGCATAAAGGAAAATAAGCTGAGAACTTGTTGCTGTTTTGTTTACGTGTGAGCCTGAACCAACATTAAGAGCCAAGCTTGTCCAAAGTTGGAGGTGTTCCGAATCAACTCCACAGTCTGGAACTGTATTTTGTGAAGTCCGGTGACTTGATAATCGATTAAACAAAATCCTGGATGCAAACAACCCTGAACCTGGGGAGTTTCAAAATCTGTATTAAAATGTTGGGACTTGTTCCTGTCTCTTGTTTTGTTAACATCAGCGGGAAAATGATTGTTCAGATTCTCACTCAGCCATTTTATGATTTCAGGGCAGTCCAGGGCCAAGAGGACTCCCTGGTGAGCGTGGTGAGAGGGGCTTACGAGGAGATCATGTAAGTTTTCCTAGGTGCAAATCTGTTCTATATTACACATGTATGACTCTGTGGGGTTCACCCAGAGCAGTAAGGGAGGGAGGGGTTGTGTCACCCTGGGTGCTTCTGTGCTGTG
>NW_020696636.1:0-10048 GCF_002925995.2 Terrapene triunguis
GGCAGGAGGGTCCCGCGGGCCAGATGTGGCCCACGGGCCGTAGTTTGCCCACCTCTGACCTAAGCGAATTAGGAGCAGAAACCCCATTGAAAATCATGGGAACTTGTATTCCTTATTCATAGATTTTAGGGCCAGAAGAAACCAACATGGTCAGTTAGTCTGACCTGCATTACACAGGCCAGATAATTTCCCCCAGTTATTCCTGTGTCAAGCCCATAACACCTGTATGAGCTAGAACACATCTTTAGAGAGATACCCAGTCTGGATTTAAATAGTTAAGCACATGTGAAAATCCCACCCTTGAGCCACAGAAACAACCAGGTGTCTTCATGTCCTTACTACAAAATTGAAGAGGTTCAGCTGTTCCTTTTCTCTTACATGTTTTACCTGATGCCCTTATTACGTGGCATTGTCAGTACTCATGTTGAGGCTAACGGGTCACTTTTATCCAAAGAAGACAAGACTTTTTAAAATGACTTTTGGTGTGAATTTTTTCATGCTTCAGATTATCCCACATTAAACAAAACAACAGCAGCAAAAATCCTAAATAACTCCCCCCCCCTCACACACACACATACACAAAGCCAACAAACAAAGACCATTAGAAGGATCCACATTTGCACAAAAGATATTAATTGGTGGAAAGGGAGAATGTGACTTACTAAGTTCTGCTACAAGTTTCTCTGAAAAGGAAACCAAAAGAGATATACATTATTGATCCTTGTGTATTACTTTTCCTTCTCCACAGTTACAGGAGTGTGTTTTTCATTGGCAAAATGTATCCATGCCTCTCCACACTGTTAAAGCCACGCACAGGAATGAGGAATTTCCTTAAAACACTGCGTGAACACAGTTTGGGATTGTAAGGGAATTCCACGTTCCTCCTCAACCCCTAAAACCATCACATATATCCACCAAGAAGAAACACACTTTCATATGCCCCCTCTCCAGAGACCAATGGCTCAGCCTGGGCTGCCAGCAGCAGGTGGGAAACGAGGTCTTGCTTTGGGAGGGATGCACACAGGAGCAGCTCAAGGGCAGGGGAGGAGAAGGCAGAGAAGAAGCATTAGCACATCTCTGCTTTCTCCATCCAATGAGCCTCCTCCGGTTTCCGGCAGGAAACCTCCTCTCTGATGAGCCCGCAGGCAGTAGGTCAGTGGAGAAGGAAGGAGTGTTCGTACTTCTCCTGACTTCTCCCTCTGCAACCTAATCATCCCCTGGACCTTCCTCCTCCTCTTAGCCCCTTGCTTGAGCCCCATGTAGGGGATCCCAGGGAGAAAAGCCCACTTACCTCATGAGTCTTTGGATGCTTCCCCACTGGATTGAACAGGATTCTCTGGGACCTCTCCCCCAGCCTAAACCAGCTCTTGAACCCCAGATGAAACAGTAGAGTTTCCTCAGCCTCCCGACAACCAAAACAGTCTCATCAGGGATGAAAAGATCTTAAGGAGTGTCCTGGGGCTTCAGGGATTTAAAATGGAAACTGAGCTGCATCTTAACTATGGAGTGAATGCTATCTGTGGTACTCACAGGCCCCTCCCCATTTCCCCAGGATCTGACCACACCCCAATGTGAGGTACAAATATGTCCATTTTACAGACGGGGGAGCTGTGCTTCATATAATATGAAGCGTGGCGCCTGAATTACTGCCCCAAGGTCACAAAAGGAGGCTGTGGTGGAACAGAGAATTGAATCCAAGCCCTCTGAGATCACTCAATGGTATTCTGTTGTCTTCTTTCCCATTACCCTGTATTTCATTGGGTAACGCTTTACCTTTTACTTTACAGAGATAGAGGCTCAGGCCAATGGAAACAAACAAAACCACCAGGCTCACGCACAGAAACACCATCCACAGGGAGACTTTGGGGAAAAAAGAATCTGAAAAATAGAAAGCCGGGAATTTCCTTACTTGGGAAGCCAAGGCAAAAGTCTCCTGATTTAATTACATCCACTGCAGGGTCTGTGTGAGAGGAGCTTGCATATATTTCCCTGGCTGATCGCACAGAAAATCAGAAACTGGTTTTCAAAATGGTTCCAGTCAACAGAGATCTAAGAGAGGTAAATGTCTGAGTAAACGGTCCTGGCTTGATCCACTGCTGTTTATTGAGTGATATTATTCAATGTTCAGGAGCATTAAAAAAAATATATTGACCAGTCATTACGAAAATATATTTGCAAGGCCAGTATTACTGCCATGGCTTGACTGAATCACCAGTCGTCTGCACATTTGGAGATGAAGTATGTTATTCATTAATTGCTGTTATGCTGTTTAATCATTTTAGTTGTCATGTGGCCAACGTGGGGGTAAATAATGAATAGCTGAAGCAAAGAGGTTTTTTTAAACTTTTCAAATCACCCCATAGCCAAATTCATTCCCGCCCAGAAATCTTGGTCACACAGTATATAAACATTCCCTTTATTAATGATTTAAACAAGGCGAATTTCCTGAGTTTCTAACTTTAAAAAAATAATGTTTGTGTTCGTATGGTGGGATTTTCAAAGGGGCCTAACTGATTTAGCCATCCAGCTCCCATTGAAAAGCAACAATAAATGACCTTTTAACAACTTCTACAGACTCTTTTGAGTATCCCAGCCTTTAAACAGGAACCGATTTCTCTGAAGAGGTTTCCTTCGTGGTTTTTTCCCTCCCTTAATTCTGCTAAAGAGGATCCCTGTTCCAGTGAATCTGCCCCTTAAAATATCCTCGTTAGGATTTAACATTAACACCTCGGTGTTTAGAGGTAGCATTCTAGCATGATGCCTACAAAAACCTTGACAATGTTTGGACAGTGGCGTGTGAGACAGACTGGGGATCTGCCTGGGGCAAATTGTAAACTCTTTTTTGTTTGGTGAATGACACTTTGCAACTTTCACATAACCTTTACTTTTTGTACTGTAACCTCCATATGGGTTGAGATACCCCAGGTGGTTTTCAACCTGTGGTCCGCAGACCCCTGGGGGTCCGCAGACTAAGTCTAAGATTTCCAAAGGGGTCCGCACCTCCATTAGAAATTTTTTAGGGGTCCGCAAATAAGAAAAGTTTGAAACCTCCTGTTCTGGACACTAGCTGAGGGACACCAATGACTTGAGATCGCCCTCAAGCGTCATGAACTCTGGTTGCCTTTCAATCAAGGGGGCTTATCCCTTGAACAACGGATCGGCTGTAAAGAGGAGCCCGGCCGAAGGGAAAGTGGTTTTCCAGGGGCTAGATCTGAAGTTCTGCAGCTGCTCACATGATGGGGGGTGGGGGGAAACATTATTTTAGAACAGGATCTGCTCTAACCACAGCCTCTCTCTTTCACTCTCGCAACAGCTGAATATTGCCAAACAGCAGCAAGGCTGCCGGAAGCAGTTGTTTTTAAGTGAGGTGAAACTTGGGGGTACACAAGACAAATCAGCGTCCTGAAAGGGGTGCAATAGCTTGGAAAGGCTGAGAGCCACTGGTTTAAGCCTTAGGCTAGTTTTTTAGCCACCTATCTAACCTACCCCTTTTAGTTAACCAGTTGTGTATGTATGTTGCTGGTTAGCATGTGGCGTTGATTGCAACTGACCTGCTACGTAAATTGTCGATTCTTTCTCTTGGTTGAGGAAGGTGTTCCGGATACAACACGACAAGTTCTGGTTTGAACGTTCTGTGATGAGGAAAGCAGTTTGCGTTTCAAACAGGCCGTTATCCCTTCGGGATGTCGTTTCAGAGACTGAAGGCAAACGTCGCCCGCCCAGATCTCGCCACAGCACTTCGGGCTCTGGGTACCACCCAGCCGATTGGCACACCACTTGGATCCCTCCATCCTGGTAACCCTCAACAGAGAGGTGGGGATCAGAGCCCAAACCTGGAGGAGCATGGGGTACATCTCTGATTTCAGCATGCTAATTTAGATACATATCCCGCCTAAAAGATACAATTTTAAGCCATCAGTGGATTCCCAGTGATCACAGTCACAGTATCATGTGAACATATTAAAAAGAAAAACTGATTGGGACTTACTACCTTCATTATAGTGTAATGGGTTACCATTTATATAGTGACTGCTCCTAGAAGGTTGTCTAGGAGGTCAGATCACTGCACCCCGATGCTCCTAAAAGATACGGAGTGAGTAAACTCAGCCCCCTTTCTCCGGTCATCGGAGTACAGCTAAAGCGGCAGGGACTGAGGTCTTCTGGGAGTTAAGCAGTCATTGCTAGCTCTGTCGCTTGTGTGTCTTTCTGGGGAGAGGCAGCAGTAAGAGGGGCTGATACAAGGCAAAGATACCTGGCAGAGGCACCTGTGGCAGTGAATTGCCTGCCTGATCTCTGACCACTCCTGCTTCTGATTACAGGCCATGAGGGTTTTTTTTGCAAATAGATGAGTTACACTAAGAACATATTCAACTTGGTGTCACCGATTTCTGCTCCATCCCGGCAACCATCCTGAAAATCTGATCTCACCCGGCAAAAGGCAACAATAACCTCGACTCAGCTCTACCCACAAAATTATATGTTTCATTATTACGTGAGTGAAACAGGGAGGTTCTTGAATAGGGAGTTTTGGAAAAGAGTAAGAGAAAAAAAATGTTTTATTTTGTTTTTCCCAATTCATCTTCCAGTGAGATGTCCACTTGTTGCCTGATCTCTAGGCTGATCCCGTAATGCTTGAGTTGTGTGTGCTTTCAAGACCATCCTTTTCTTTGTGGCTTACAGCTGAAAACGGAGAGCTCTTGACCTTTCGGTCCTTAGATGTGTCTTTTTGTAGGGAGATGTTTTTAAGGGGCAAAACCCAGTTCAGGAATTTTCTTCCAGATGCCTGACTGGACCAGAACATGCATTCAGAGAATGGTGCAAGCATAGTTTCCTTCTCAGAGGTTGTTTTGTGGGTGTGTGTATAGCGAGGGGTGTACACTTGTGCAAGATCTTCATGTTGGTGTCACCCAATGGTCAGTGTATGTTATGCATCCCCCTCTGTGTGTGATCCAGAGAAGAAGCAAGTCGGTTACAACTCCTAGCTACAGAAGGTGGTCCCTTAGCGCTTTCAACTCTGGAGCTTCCAGGCATTGGCCAAGATGGTAATTGTCATACTGATGCTAGCTCAACCTGTATTTTTATATGTAATTGTAGGTTCTAATAGCTGTAGCATTCACTCCTCCTGCTTTACTGTACATGTACCGGTACTGAGGATGATTGCAAGACATCACTGATTCCTGTGGCACTGGCTTGCTTTTGACATTCACCTGTATACCTTTTTCCCCCCCACCGAATGACGATACGGCTGTCTCTCTTTCTCACTTTCTGATAGTGGTTGGAACTTTAACAGTGGACTGACTGGCTGAGTGATGGAAAGGCTGAAATGGGGCTGGTGGATCCGGGAGAAAGATTAGAAGTAACAGGCAAGAGTTGGGCCTGTACCTTCAGTCAGAGATGTGGGTCCCGCCTTTCCAATACGACACACAGTCCCTGGTAGTTTCTTTTTTGGTCGAGCTCTCAGCCCCGACCAGGACTACAGCAGAGCTCTCGGCCCTGGCCGGCCAGAGCTCCAGGCCGGGAGCCCTTCCACCATTCTGCCCCTTCTGTCCGCTGCCCCGCCCATGGCCCCGCCCCCATTCCACCCGCACTCTGCCTCTTTCCCCCAAGGCTCTACCCCCACTTGCTCCTTTCCACACCCCCACTGCTCCACTGCAGCTCCAAGACTGGAAAAGCACTGTGCTCCTGCTGTGGCCAGCCCTGGGGCCATGGCAGGGGGAGATTTTTCCGGGGGCCCCAAATTGGCCAGGGCTGCTGGGTACAGCTCCCATGGACCTGTGCGGTAATCTGCCACCGCCTCCCTGGCCCCGTGCCGCGAGGTTTGGGAAGGCTTAGCATCACCCAGCTTCCATTACGCGCTGCCCATGGTTGTAACCCTTTTACTCTCATGTAGACAGAGGCTGAAAACTCCCATCTGTTAGCACAGCTCAAAGCACCAGGGCTGCTGCTGTTAGGAAAAAAAAGTCTGGGAGTTAAGGGGGAATTCTTGGTACTGACTGGAGCGGTCTGAAAAATGATTTTTCTCCCTACAACATATTTTGACAAAATGGATCATTTTTAATGGATTTTTTTGTTTGTGTTTTGAAAGTTTTACTGAACTTTTTACCCAGCCAGCCATTTGGGGTTTTTTTGGGGGGGTTTTCAGTTTGTCAGTGAAATCTCTCAAAAATGTCTTTGTAAATCGGCATTCCCCACAGAAATATCCATTGTGACAAAAATCGTCATTTTCCCTGGGTTGGGGTGAATTGGGAGAATCATGGAAAAATTTTGACCAGCCTTAGTACTGATATACAAATAACAACAAAACAAATACACCCAAAACAAACTGCCATCTCAGAAGGAAATACCAAATAAGCTACTGAAATGTTTGGGAAGACACCACCAACACAACCACTGACCTGCTACCTTCAGTTCTAGCAGGGCTCCTCCATAAAAGGTACTTGATCGAATGAAGCATCTGTACAATCCTTCATCAGAGGGTCTGATATTGTGTATTTTCAAGTCGACACTCCCAGTGGAGAGGCCATCTTTCAAAAACTCTGTCCTTCCCTGATATTCTAGGGTCTGAGACTCATTCCGATCCTTGCCATCACGGTACAGATGCACAACTGACGAGAGATGAGGTCGTAACCATTTCACCTCCATGTTTTGAGCGTTCATCCTGGGGGACAGGTGACAGGGTAATACAAATTCCTCACCCACGATAGCAGTGACCGAATGATCAGGGACCACCACTGCGAACTGGGCTGTGAAATGTATCAAAACACAAAGGAAATAAACTCAGAAAGAATATAACAATCATTTTTAAACTAAGACATTCAGTAGTTTATATTACACATTTTATATTACACACACACAGAAACTACATTAAAATAACATAATTAAGGTTGTCTGCAGTGTTGTTGTAGCCGTGCTGATCGCAGGATATTAGACAAATAAGGCGGGGGAGGTGATAGCTTTTATTGGACCAAATTCCATTGGTGAGAGAGACAAGCTTTCAAGCTACACAGACTTGAAGAAGAGCTCTATGTAGCTCAAAACCTTGTCTCTCTCACTAAGTTGGTCCAATAAAAAAATATTACCTCACCCATAGACGTCGACTTCTGCTGGCACCGGTGGGTGTTCGACCCCCTCTCTGCTCCCAGCCCCGCCCCACCTCCACCCCTGCCCCGCCCCCATTCCAATCCCTTCCCCCGGCACTGCCTCTTCCCTGCCTCCTCCCCTGAGTGCGCCGCATTCCCGCTCCTCCCCCTCCCTCCCAGAGCTTGTTACACCGCGAAACAGCTATTTTGCATCAGCAATCAGCCAAACTGAAACTGCATTTTTGGCAAAAAACGGTTTTGCCAAAAAAATCACCCAGCTCTAATGTTGATGCAGTTTTTAATTGGAGATTTCCCATACTACTTGATCCATAGGACTGCTGCCGCATTCCTTGCCTGCTTCAGAAGAGAGGAGGAGGACAAAATAATGGGTAGATCTTAGGACCCAGGGAAGACAGAAAGAAGGTCGGGATGTTACTTCTTTATTTATTTTATTACTGATCTCTTTATATGTCCTCTTTCCCCTCATTTGGACTACCCCAAAGTGCAGACTGATCTCTGCATCAGATAGGACCAGGCCAGGTAAATTGGGCAAAGTGACTGGAGGAAATTTCACGGATTGTATCAGTTCACTTCACTAAGGGCATGTCTACACTTATCGGGGATCGACGCTGCGGCAATCGATGCATCGGGGGTCAATTTAGTGGGTCTAGTGAAGACCCATTAAATCGACTGCAGATCGCTCTCCTGTCAACTCTGGTACTTCACCGGAATGAGAAGCATAAGGTAAGTCGACGGGAGAGTGTCTCAAGTCAACCTGGCGTGGTGTAGACACCGCAGTAAGTCGACCTAAGGTACGTCGACTCCAGCTACGTTATTCACATAGCTGGAGTTGCACAACTTAGGTCGATTTAAGCCCGTAGAGTAGACAAGGCCTAAGACTGTGACTCAGGTTCCAGACTTCATACTTTAGGTGCTCACATTGGATGTTTTTGGACTCTCAGTTGCATCTGCCTCCTCAAGTTTACACAATTCATGGAGTACCTCTGCAGACAACGTGGAAACTCCAGCTCGGGCAGACTGGGGCATCCTGTTTGCTTCGCTGTGCTCCTCAGAGGGAACCCCTCACACTGGAGCTCTGTGTTCTGCGCCAGTACCCAATATATTTGTGAATGTAATTCAAGGAGTTGTTTTGTTTTGGGTTTGGGTTTTTTTTTTTTTTAATGAGAATGTCTGGGACCGTGCTCCCTTGCAGACCGCCTCTATCCTCAGGTGATACCAGAGTTTTACAACAGGCTACATAAAAACCACTAGCCAAGTCAGTACAAACTAAAATTTCATACAGACAATGACTTGTTTATACCTCTCTATATACTATACTCTGAAATGGAAGTACAGTATTTATATTCCAAATTATTTATTTTATAATTATATGGTAAAAAATGAGAGTCAGCAATTTTTCAGTAATAGTGTGGCCGTGACACTTCTGTATTTTTATGTCTGATTTTGTAAGCAAGTAGTTTTTAAGTAAGGTGAAACTTGGAGGTACTCAAGACAAAGCAGACTCCTGAGTGGGGTACAGTCGTCTGGAAAGGTTGAGAGCCACTGCACTATAGCACTCACAGCCATCCTTGGCCAATAAAAGGACAACTCTCTTGACCCTCTGGTCATGTTGATAGGCCTGTCTAATCTCCATGCATTTTGAGATGGGAGCAAACGGAAGAGGATATAAATGGGTTAAAGATGGCGTGAAAGATGGAGTTTTTAGTCCTGACAGCAAATCAGGAGAGTATTATTTATTATTATTTATTGATCCAGTTTGGTATTTACTTTAGTTCGTGTTTATTTGTGTATCTGCAACTAAAGAATGGAACAGGAGCATTTTACAAATCAAAGTGACTAAGTAAACGCCATATGGAATTCCTACCTGATTCCAGCTTCCGGATATGACAAATAATGGGGAAAAGGATCAAACTCATCTGAGCGGAGCTGGTTCTGGAGCTGCAGCCGAATGAGGAAATTTTCATCTTTGCCGTAGCTTGAGTTGTGCAGGGAGGGGGGGGGGGAAGGAAAAAACAAAAAGACAATATCTAGGACCCAGTCCAAATGTGAAGGTCTCCAATTGACTTCAGTGGTCTTTGGATCAAGGCCCAAAGGCCATAGCAACCAAAAGAGCCCAGATTCTCACGGCTGAGGGGTAGAAGATTATACAGTTAAGTAAATTCATTTTGATATTATGGAGTGACAACACCCATATTAAATTGAAACTGACTTTCTGCTCTGAACCCACTGCTGTCGCCTACACTTCCATCAATGCATGCTCACACCACGCTCAGAAAAAGATTAGCTTAAAAAAAAATAAAAGTAGGTTAGATCTGGAGACAAATGTTACTGAAAATCTAGGCCAAGAATTCAAACTGTTTTAACACCAAATTTGTTATATTTGTAGGGTGACCATATTTCCCGAAGGGAAAATGGGACACCCCCAGCCGCTCGCCAGAGCCCACCCCATCCCTCTACGTGAGGCTGCTGCTGGTCACTGGAACTTTGCCTGCCCCCACACATGCTGGGATGTTGTCTTTCTCCCCACCCTGCCTCCCCCACTATTATTATTTTAATAAAATAAACATTATTGAAGAAAATCAGTTGTACAACTATCAAAACATGAATTATTTTCCTAATATGAAAGTGAAAATCAGCTAATTAATATATGACGCAATGTACGTAATATATAATTTTGTTATTATTTATATAGTCATGGAAAGTAAATAATACATGGAAGAAATGAAAGGGTTCTTTTTAAGTGGCTTTTTTTTTTTTAGTCATCCCTGCTGGGGCCCCGTCGAAACTGTTCGAATTGGGCCCCGCACTTCCTAAAGCCGGCCCTGACTGTGGACCCCTTTGGCAATCTTAGATATAGTCAGCACACACACACCCCCGAGCAGTCCACAGACCACAGTTTGGAAACCACTGTTCTATGGTAACGACAATCTTTTGTGAACCCCTTAGAT
>NW_020696637.1:0-4016 GCF_002925995.2 Terrapene triunguis
CAATAACCTTGTGACCACCCCACAACTCCTTCTTGGGTCAGGACCCCTACAACACTGTGAAATTTCAGGTTTAAATAGCTGAAATCATTACATTTACGATTTTTCAAATCCTATGATTGTGAAATTGACCAAAATGGACCGTGAATTTGGTAGGGCCCTATGTATAAAACATTCAATTTGCAAATACCTGGATGATGAAGGGGTAATCACCAGCAGCGATCATGGATTTACCAAGAACAAATCATGCCAAACCAGCATGATTTCCTTCTTTGAGAGAGTAACTGGTTTGTTAGATCATACCTGGGCTTCAGCAAGGCTTTGGACAAACCCCCCCTGACATTCTGATAAGTAAGCTAGAGAAACGCGGGCTCAACAGAACTACCATTAAGTGGATACATAATTATTAACTGCAAACAAAGAGTAACTATGATGTCAGATTGGAGGGAGGTCTCAAGTGGGGTTCCACAGGGATCTGTTCTGGGACTGGTGTTGTTTTACATCTTTATTAATGACCCAGTTGTAGCTATAGAGAGCATACTGATCAAGTCTGCAGATGACACAAAGCTGAGGGGGGAGGAGGGGGGAGTGACAGGTTCCCTGGGGTACAACCTGGAACTGGAGTACCGCTGTGCCCCCTTAACTCTCCAGCCTGGGCTGTCTCACACAATGCTTTGCTAGTGACAAGCAGCAAACCCCTCCAGGCGCTGTTACCACTCAGTACAACATCATGTGGAGCCCCACACCCACCTAGATTGCATGAAGGCACCCAAAGCCTCTCATCAATCACACAGAGAAAGGCACCAGCCATTTCCCCTCAGCTCCCTGACCTTGCACCCCTGAGCTGTACCATCTTGCCCAGATCAGAAGCCAGTGTAAGTTTGTAACCCAGTCCACCCCTCCCTCAATGTGGAGAGGATATGCACCAGCTTTTGTATCTGAGCTGAGGTTTCCTAAGCACTTCAAGCAAAATACACAGTTTTAGGTAAAATATAGAATCATAGAATCATAGAATATCAGGACTGGAAGGGACCTCAGGAGGTCATCTAGTCCAACCCCCTGCTCAAAGCAGGACCAATTCCCAACTAAATCATCCCAGCCAGGGCTTTGTCAAGCCGGGCCTTAAAAACCTCCAAGGAAGGAGACTCCACCACCTCCCTAGTTAATGCATTCCAATGCTTCACCACCCTCCTAGTGAAATAGTGTTTCCTAATATCCAACCTAGACCTCCCCCACTGCAACTTGAGACCATTACTCCTTGTTCTGTCATCTGCCACCACTGAGAACAGCCGAGCTCCATCCTCTTTGGAACCCCCCCTCAGGTAGTTGAAAGCAGCTATCAAATCCCCCCTCATTCTTCTCTTCTGGAGACTAAACAATCCCAGTTCCCTCAGCCTCTCCTCATAAGTCATGTGCTCCAGACCCCTAATCATTTTTGTTGCCCTCCGCTGGACTTTTTCCAATTTTTCCACATCCTTCTTGTAGTGTGGGGCCCAAAACTGGACACAGTACTCCAGATGAGGCCTCACCAATGTCGAATAAAGGGGAACGATCACGTTCCTCGATCTGCTGGCAATGCCCCTACTTATACAGCCCAAAATGCCGTTAGCCTTCTTGGCAACAAGAGCACACTGTTGACTCATATCCAGCTTCTCGTCCTTTTCTGCAGAACTGCTACCTAGCCATTCGGTCCCTAGTCTGTAGCAGTGCATGGGATTCTTCCGTCCTAAGTGCAGGACTCTGCACTTGTTCTTGTTGAACCTCATCAGGTTTTTTTTGGCCCAATCCTCTAATTTGTCTAGGTCCCTCTGTATCTGATCCCTACCCTCTAGTGTATCTACCACGCCTCCCAGTTTAGTGTCATCTGCAAACTTGCTGAGAGTGCAGTCCACACCATCCTCCAGATCATTAATAAAGATATTAAACAAAACCGGCCCCAGGACCGACCCTTGGGGCACTCCGCTTGAAACCGGCTGCCAACTAGACATGGAGCCATTGATCACTACCCGTTGAGCCCGACGATGTAGCCAGCTTTCTATCCACCTTACAGTCCATTCATCCAGCCCATACTTCTTTAACTTGGCGGCAAGAATACTGTGGGAGACCGTATCAAAAACTTTGTTAAAGTCAAGGAATAACACATCCACTGCTTTCCCCTCATCCACAGAGGCAGTTATCTCATCATAGAAGGCAATTAAGTTAGTCAGGCACGACTTCCCCTTGGTGAATCCATGCTGACTGTTCCTGATCACTTTCCTCTCCTCTAAGTGTTTCATAATTGATTCCTTGAGGACCTGCTCCATGATTTTTCCAGGGACTGAGGTGAGGCTGACTGGCCTGTAGTTCCCCGGATCCTCCTTCTTCCCTTTTTTAAAGATGGGCACTACATTAGCCTTTTTCCAGTCATCCGGGACCTCCCCCGATTGCCATGAGTTTTCAAAAATAATGGCTAATGGCTCTGCAATCTCATCCGCCAACTCCTTTAGCACCCTCGGATGCAGCGCATCCGGCCCCATGGACTTGTGCACGTCCAGTTTTTCTAAATAGTCCCGAACCACTTCTTTCTCCACAGAGGGCTGGTCACCTTCTCCCCATACTGTGCTGCCCAGTGCAGCAGTCTGGGAGCTGACTTTGTTCGTGAAGACAGAGGCAAAAAAATCATTGAGTACATTAGCTTTTTCCACATCCTCGGTCACTAGGTTGCCTCCCTCATTCAGTAAGGGGCCCACACTTTCCTTGACTTTCTTCTTGTTGCTAACATACCTGAAGAAACCCTTCTTGTTACTCTTAACATCTCTTGCTAGCTGCAACTCCAAGTGTGATTTGGCCTTCCTGATTTCACTCCTGCATGCCTGAGCAATATTTTTATACTCCTCCCTGGTCATTTGTCCAATCTTCCACTTCTTGTAAGCTTCTTTTTTGCGTTTAAGATCAGCAAGGATTTCACTGTTTAGCCAAGCTGGTCGCCTGCCATATTTACTATTCTTTCTACACATCGGGATGGTTTGTTCCTGCAACCGCAATAAGGATTCTTTAAAATACAGCCAGCTCTCCTGGACCCCTTTGCCCTTCATGTTGTTCTCCCAGGGGATCTTGCCCATCTGTTCCCTGAGGGAGTCAAAGTCTGCTTTTCTGAAGTCCAGGGTCCGTATTCTGCTGCTCTCCTTTCTTCCTTGTGTCAGGATCCTGAACTCGACCATCTCATGGTCACTGCCTCCCAGGTTCCCATCCACTTTTGCTTCCCCTACTAATTCTTCCCTGTTTGTGAGCAGCAGGTCAAGAAAAGCTCTGCCCCTAGTTGGTTCCTCCAGCACTTGCACCAGGAAATTGTCCCCTACACTTTCCAAAAACTTCCTGGATTGTCTGTGCACCGCTGTATTGCTCTCCCAGCAGATATCAGGGTGATTAAAGTCTCCCATGAGAACCAGGGCCTGCGATCTAGCAACTTCTGCTAGTTGCCAGAAGAAAGCCTCGTCCACCTCATCCCCCTGGTCTGGTGGTCTATAGCAGACTCCGACCACGACATCACCCTTGTTGCTCACACTTCTCAACTTTATCCAGAGACTCTCAGGTTTTTCTGCAGTTTCATACCGGAGCTCTGAGCAGTCATACTCCTCTCTTACATACAATGCAACTCCCCCACCTTTTCTGCCCTACCTGTCCTTCCTGAACAGTTTATATCCGTCCATGACAGTACTCCAGTCATGTGAGTTATCCCACCAAGTCTCTGTTATTCCAATCGCATCATAGTTCCCTGACTGTGCCAGGACTTCCAGTTCTCCCTGCTTGTTTCCCAGGCTTCTTGCATTTGTGTATAGGCACTTAAGATAACTCATCCATCGTCCCTCTTTCTTAGTATGAGACAGGAGTCCTCCCCTCTTGCACTCTCCTGCTCAGGGCCGGCTCCAGGCACCAGGCACCCAAGCTGGTGCTTGGGGCGGCACCTGGAGGGGGGCGGCGGCGCGGCGCTCCGGCCGCCGGGGAGAGCGGGGCCACAGCAGGGCTTGCCGCCCTCCCCC
>NW_020696638.1:0-7735 GCF_002925995.2 Terrapene triunguis
TGGGTCGGGGGGGCAGTGGGGGGCGGGTTAGAGAGGGGAGCCAGGTCGGGGGGGCAGTGGGGGGAGGGTTAGGGGAGGGGAGTCGGGTGGAGGCAACCGTGGGGGGGGCATAGGGGAGGGGAGCCAGGTTGTCGGGGGTTGAGGGAGGGGAGGTGGGTTGAAGGGAGTGGTGGGTTGGGGAGGGGAGCCGGCTTCGGGAGTCAGTCGAGGGGGTTAGGGGAGGGGAGCCGGGTTGGGAGGTAGTGGGGGGTTTAGGGGAGGGGAGCTGGGTGGGGGGGTTTAGGGCAGCGGAGATGGGGTGGGGGGTTAGTGGAGGGGAACCGGGTTGGGGCGGGCAGTCTGGGCTATCTTGCTTTAACTGAACTCACGCCAAGCTTCAAGGCCCGTGTCCAGCAGAGAACCTGTTACTTTTCCCACTGATGGTGGTGGTGAGGGGGATATTATCTTTATACATTATTCACACACCTTTCATTTTAAATTTGTATGGCCATATGTGACGCTCTGTACCCTACACCTCCATGTTCATCTTTATGAAATGACTGTGTGGGATCCAATGCAAAGTTTGTCATGTTGGGTGTCTTTGGAAGGCTCATAATGCACTGAGCATTGTTGTTATAGTGTTGTTATTACTGTAACAATTACTTGTTATAGGAAGGTTATAGGTTATAATTTCATGTATATAGTTATGGGGCTGAAAATATATCCTCATAGCTTAAAGCAAGCCCATGCAAAAACTCTCCAAGAACAGAGTTTCTTGCATCTGAAGAAGTGAGGTTCTTACCCACGAAAGCTTATGCTCCCAATACTTCTGTTAGTCTTAAAGGTGCCACAGGACCCTCTGTTGCTTTTTACAGATTCAGACTAACACGGCTACCCCTCTGATACTTGACAAGAACAGAGAGGCAATTCACACCTCATCAGGGCATGGATGGGACAAACCCAGCCCAGCCTCACAGGAACAATGGACACTGTCTTAGGCAGCAACAGAAGAATCTGTTAGATCCCTGAGAGAGCCACCCTCTTCCTTTGGGCAGTTTGGGACTGCAATGAGGTAATGCTCACCTGACTCTGAAGAGGGTAGGGGAGGGGGGCAAAGCCAAGAGGAAAGAAAGGACATGATCAAAGGGAGAGACATTTTCCCATGCTCCCTCCCTTCCACCTACATCTACAGACACCATCACCACTAAGCAACTGAACCACTGATCAAAGAGGAGAGCCTGGCTGGAGAGCCAGACTGTGGGACATTGAAAGTGTTAAGATCAGCTTAGAACGCGTTTCGCTTTTATTTCATTTTACCAAATCTGACTTATTATGCTTTGACTTATAATCACTTAAATCTACCTTTATAGTTAATAAATCTGTTTGTTTATTCTACCTGAAGCAGTGCATTTGGTTTGAAGTGTGTCAGAGACTCCCCTTGGGATAACAAGCCTGGTACATATCAATTTCTTTGTTACATTGACGAACTTATATAAGCTTGCAGTATCCAGTGAGCATAACTAGACACTGCAAGACGGAGGTTCCTAGGCTTGTTTCTGGGACTGGAGATATTGGCTAGTGTCATTCCGTTACAAGTAGCTGGGAGCAGCTTACATGCCAGAGGCTGTGCGTGAACAGCCCAGAAGTGGGGGTTCTCACAGCAGAGCAGGGTAAGGCTGGCTCCCAGAGTCAAGGATTGGAGAGGCCTAGCAGATCACCGGTCCAGACAACTCCAGAGGGGAACATCACATCATATGGAATTAAATTTTTAGTAGTAATACCTACAGTTTTAACAGGTATTTCACTGTAAATATTAATGATTATTTTGCTTAATACACATGTGTGAGTGTGTATTTGTTATTGGAAATCTAAGAGAGTTCATGTGTACTGTTGTTTTCTTTTTACTCTGATACTAATTTTACATAAGCCACAAAAGGCTTGAAAGTTTTGAATGTGTAAAGAGAGCCTGGCTGTGAGGCAGTGGCAGGGGTCAAGTATGCTTGATGGGTCGGGGGGCAGCTCATTTGGCCTCTGTCCCCAGCAGCAGAGCCCGGGCAGGGAGTGGACCGCTGCTTCCTCAGAGCCAGGCTTTCTCAGGAAGAAGCAGCTCTGTCACACTCTGCGCCCGGCTGCCATGGAGAGCGGACTGAACATAAGAACGGCCATACTGGGTCAGACCAAAGGTCCATCTAGCCCAGTATCCTTCCTGTCTTCCAACAGTGGCCAATGCCAGGTACACAGAGGTAATGAACAGAACAGGTAATCATCAAGTGATTCATCCCGTCGCACATTCCCAGCTTCTGGCAAACACAGGCTAGGGACACCATCCCTGCCCATCCTGGCTAATAGCCATCAATGGACCTATCCTCCGTGAATTTATCTAGTTCTTTTTTGAACCCTGTTATAGTCTTGGCTTTCACAACATCCTCCGGCAAGGAGTTCCACAGGTTGACTGTGTTTTGTGTGAAAAAATACTTTTGTTTGTTTAACACTGCTGCCTATTAATTTCATTTGGTGGCCCTTAGTTCTTGTGTTATGAGAAGGACTAAATAACATTTCCTTATTTACTTTCTCCACACCAGTCCTGATTGTGTAGACCTCTATCATATCCCCCATTAGTCATCTCTTTTCCAAGCTAAAAGTCCCAGTCTTATTAATCTCTCATATGGCAGCCGTTCCATACCCCTAATAATTTTTGTTGCCCTTTTTTGAACCTTTTCCAATTCCAATATATCTTTTGAGATGGGGCGACCACATCTGCAGGCAGTATTCAAGATGTTGGCGCACCATGGATTTATATAAAGGCAATATGATATTTTCTGTCTTATTATCTATCCTTTTCTTAATGATGCCCAACATTCTGTTAGCTTTTTTGACTGACCCTACACATTGAGTGGACGTTTTCAGAGAACTATCCACAATGTCTCCAACATCTCTTTCTTGAGTGGTAACAGCTAATTTAGACCTCATCATTTTATAGGTATAGTTAGGATTATGTTTTCCAATGTGCATTACTTTGCATTTATCAACATTGAATTTCATCTGCCATTTTGTTGCCCAGTACACCCAGATTTGAGAGATCCTTTTGTAGCTCTTCGCAGTCGGCCTGGGACTTAATTATCTTAAGTAGTTTTGCAACATCTGTAAATTTTGCCACCTCACTGTTTACCTCTTTTTCCAGATCATTTATGAATATGTTAAATAGGACTGGGCCCAGTACAGACCCCCGTGGGACACCATTATTTACCTCTCTCCATTCTGAAAACCGATCTTTTATTCCTACTCTTTGTTTTCTATCTTTTAACCAGTTACCAAGCCATGAGAGGACCTTCCCTCTTATCCCATGACTGCTTACTTTGCTTAAGAGCCTTTGGTGAGAGACCTTGTCAAAAGCTTTCTGAAAATCTAAATACTGGATCCCTCTTGTCCCACCTTGTTGACCTCCTCAAATAATTCTAGTAGATTGCTGAGGCATGATTTCCCTTTATAAAAACATGTTGAGTATTCCCCAAAAAATTATGTTTATCTATGTTTCTGACAATTTTGTTCTTTACTATAGTTTCAACCAGTTTGCCCGGTACTGAAGTCAGGCTTATCGGCCTGTAATTGCCGGGGTCACCTCTGGAGCCCTTTTTAAAAATTGGCATCACATTAGCTATCCTCCAGTCATTTGGTACAGAAGCTGATTTAAATGGTAGGTTACAGACTACAGTTAGTAGTCCTGCAATTTCACATTTGAGTTCCTTCAGAACTCTTGGGTGAATATCATCTGGTCCTGGTGACTTATTACTGTTTAGTTTATCAGTTTGTTCCAAAACCTCCTCTAGTAACACCTCAATCTGGAACAATTCCTCAGATTTGTCACCTAAAAAGAATGGCTCAGGTTTGGGAATCTCCCTCACACTCTCAGCCATGAAGACCAATGCAAAAAATTCATTTAGTTTCTCCACAAAGGCCTTATTGTCCTTGAGTGCTCCTTTAGCATCTCAATCATTCAGTGGCCCCACTGGTTGTTTAACAGGCTTCCTGCTTCTGATGTACTTTAATTTTGTTTTGTTTTTTTCTATTACTTTTTGAGTCTTTGGCTAGCTGTTCTTCAAATTCTTTTTTGGCCTTCCTAATTATATTTTTACACTTCATTTGCCAGAGTTCATGCTCCTTTCTATTTTCCTCACTAGGATTTAACTTCCACTTTTTAAAGGATGCCTTTTTGCCTCTCACTGCTTCTTTTACTTTGTTGTTTAGCCATGGTGGCACTTTTTTGGTTCGACAGGACTGGAAATACAGGCTTGATCAGCTAGGAGAAAAAGGGGTATTTAGTTTTGGTCAGTTGTTTATTTTGCTTTACATAGTAGTGTGCATGTTGTTTCATTTTCTTTGTGTGTGCAGTCCAATACATACAGTACATTCTCTGATTTAAAGTAATTAGCTATTAGTATTTTGAACCTGTAATTTTTTCTAGAAGCTTGCATTTGTTTATTGCTTTAATTAGTATGATTTATTTATTTTTATTGGTTTAGTTCTTTTCCACTGATTTTCTGTGAATAAATGCTGTACCAGTGAGCCGCCATAGATGAAGTTTAAAACTGATCTGTCTGTATGCACTGTGTAGGAGCTGGATTTTATAATGTACTATGAGAATTAATGTATGATTTGATTTCATCCTGTCAGCCACCCCTTTTGAATAGCAGAAAGGAATGACAGACCCGAACAATCCTTATGAGTGATTATGGTCACCCTTTTGTTTTAGAATAAGTTATAAAGCTACTATGGTTTCCTATATGTATTACAAATTAGGAAGTAAGAGACAGGATTCTCTATTGTATCTATGTTAAGAAGATTAGAGGAATGTTGAGGGCCTGAAGACCCAATGTGAATTGTTTTAGTTATAAAATTTAGCAAGGCTTGATTTACAATGTATTCTGCTGAATATACAATACTGCTGTCTGTATACCTTTGAAGGTTTCTGTAAGAGATTGTTTGTGTGAATGAGGAATGCATGCATCAAGAAAAGATAAGGTGTGAAAGCCATCACAAATGTCCAGATGGTCAAGAAGAAGTGAGAGACTTGGGCTACGTCTTCACTACAGGGGGGGGGTCGATTTAAGATACGCAAATTCAGCTACGCGAATAGCGTAGCTGAATTCGACGTATCGCAGCCGACTTACCCCGCTGTGAGGACGGCGGCAAAATCGACCTCCGCGGCTTCCCGTCGACGGCTCTTACTCCCACCTTCGCTGGTGGAGTAAGAGCGTCGATTCGGGGATCGATTGTCGTGTCCTGACGGGACGCGATAAATCGATCCCCGAGAGGTCGATTTCTACCCGCCGATTCAGGCGGGTAGTGTAGACCTAGCCTTAGAAAGACCAGGAGACAATCAGAAAACATCATTTGTATCCGATGTTAAACATGTTAGCAGCACTGACGACCTCAGAGGTGAGGCAGGCACCCCCGAAGGTGAGACAACAAATAAGAGATAATGATGGAAAGCCCAACAATAACCATCAAATGATAACACCACTTAAGGACTAATGATTACAGGATGACATTACAAAATGCATGGACTCAAATGGGAATTTACAACTATAAAGCTGGGGTGTTTTGCCATGGAACTCTGGGTTCAGTCCTGCAAAGCCTCGGAGCATCGGATCGCGACAGACAGAACCCAGCTCCACACTCGTGCTCAATCTAACTGGCCATTAGATTGACTTGAGCTACAACAGACTGGTAACTATGAATATCACTGGCAGGACTACGTGTGTATGTGTGTGTGTGTGTGTGTGTATGTGTGTCTAAAAAGCGTATGCTAACTGTGGTATTCTCAATAAATGCTGTGTATTTACCTTCCTCTATAAAGATCCCGTGTGCTTTGTATGAGCATAACAACTGCGCCCAGAACAGCTGGCTCCTCTACACTCCCCGGCTCCTCCCCCCACCGTTTGCCCCACTTGGCTGCCAGGCCCAGGGCTTCTCTCCACCCCCTGGCCCTACCCGCTGGCTCCTCTCCACCCCATGACCCTTCCTCCCGTCCACTGCTTGCTCCTCTCGGCTGGCAGCCAGCTGAGGGCTCCTCTCTGCCCCCCATCATCGCCAGCAGAGATGGGGGCGGAGAGGAGCCCTCAGCCGCTGCCACTCCGGGCCGGTGACCGTCTGCTTCGGGCTCCCAGGGGGCGGGGCCCACCTCTCCCTGCCACTCTGCGGAAGCGGTGGGCTGGGGAAGTTGGTGGCTGCCCCTCCCCCCCGCCCATGCAAGGAAACGCCTCCTCTGCCATGGGCAGCACCAGCACCAGGCGGGTAGGGCTGGGTGGGACCCATTGGGACAGGATTGCTCTGTGCTCCCGAGCTTCAGCTATCCTGCCCCCTAGCACTGTGCTGGGAAGGGGGATCCCTGCTCTGTCCTGGCTCAGCAGGGTCTGGGGGCAGGGCATGGGGGAATGAGTCTGTGAGGGGGATGCTGGGATGTGAGGGGGTAGGAGGTGCTGGGGAGTGGGGAAAGTTTGTGTGCTTTGGGGTGCTCGGCAGTGGGGGGTCTGTTAGGGGGGTGCTATGTAGATGTGGTGGTGGGGCTGTGGGGAAGGACACTGGGCAGTGGGGGAGGGGGAGATCTGTGCGTGTTGGAGCACTAGGAAGTGGGGTGTCTGTGTGGATTGATGGGCAGTTGTGGTTGGACTGAAGGTGGGAGTGCGCTAGGCAGGGGTGGTGTGTGCAGGGTGCTGTGTATTGGGGGCGCTGGGCATATGGAGTCGGGGGCGTTGGGGGTTGTGTAGTATGGCTTGGGCCCATCCCTATGGGGAAGGGGCACGCAGGCACCACAGGGCCGGGTGGGCTAGTATCCGTCTGGCAACTGCCAGTTCGTAAACAGTGTCCTAAAAGATTAATCCGGATCTGCCCCTGGGCTTAACCCCAGCTCCTCCTCTCCTGCCCCCCTGATTTTGCCCTTCAGCCCCTATACTAAACCTGCCTCCAGCTGCTTGACCCTGGGGCCAGCCACTTTCCACCCCCTTCTCAGACCCTGTCCATCCACCCCACGCCTCGATTTGCCCCTTTGAGCCGTTTTAACCCCTGGCCTGCAAAGAGCAGGCAGCAGAATCAGAGTCGGAGCGAGGGCAGCGCAGGGTATAGCGGTGGTGCTCCAGTGCTGGCACGTGTGGGGCAGCGGGCTCAGCAGTTCCTGTGTGCGCATGTTCACTACAGCACGGGGGGCTCAGTAGCTGTAGTCGCTACCCGGCTCTGGCTATAGCTAAGGGAGGGACGCGGCTGCTCTGTCTCTTTGCCCTGTACTGTCGGGGTTGAACTTCCTGGGTCAGAAGCTGCTGCCGCCTCCATCCATTGCAATCCCGGAACCCGGACTGATCAGCTGCTCCCCAGCGGGGTGAGGGGGGGGGCGGGTGCGGGGAGAGCCCTTCCCTAGCGCCCCTGTGCCCAGCCGGGGGACTTTCTCCGGGGGCTGGAACCAGCCCCTGGGGCAGCCCCGGGCTCTGCCGACACCAGCCCCGGAGCCGGAGCCTGCAGGTGAGGGGAGAGACCCGGGGGAAAGGGCTGGGCCCGGACAGGAAAGTGGCTCTGCACCAACGGCCCCTCCTCGCCCCAGCTCTGCTCCCGGGCGGGGGTCTGCGAGTCCCAGAGCTGCTGCCCTCCCTGACACCCCCCCAGGCTCTGCCCCCCTGAGCGCCTGCAGGAGCCGAGCCAGCTCCGGGAGAGCGAACGGCCCGGGCCAGGGACCGAGTCTCCCAGCCCGAGGGGTGAGGGCAGGAGG
>NW_020696639.1:0-9549 GCF_002925995.2 Terrapene triunguis
TTTGTAGATACAGACTAACACGGCTACCCCCTGATACTTGACACCATTTATTTAGTTTATGAAAGCTGAGATGCTCTCAGAATCATCCATCTTCAGAAGCTAGAATCTTTAAAAAATACTCAAATACTGCAAGACACATGATAAAATCATAGAAGTTGGCAACTTTTTTTGAGTGGTGAGAAGAATCTAAAAGGCTTGATCTAATATTATATACATAAATTTGTCAACAGTATGCTGTATCAATTTTCCTGTTCAACGCCTTCCATCATGGACATGAGGAGAACTGTTTATAACACCTGCAGCTCTGCATAAAGTCAGCAACTGTAATCAAATCTTATGTTTCAGGGCTCCAGACTGTAGAGGTGGGGAAGGATTCCCCCCCCCCCCCATGCAAAATTGGCCAGATGTTTTCTGTGTGGGTTTGTTGGTTCATTTTTCTACCTCCTCTGAAGCATCTGCCCTGGGTCGGGGGGTGGGATGCCCTAGAGCAGCCCTTGGCCCCTGCCTCCTTCCCTCCTCCCCAGTTGGCACTGTACCATCAGGACTGCCCACAGGGCTCCAACTTCTGACCTGGCCAGGGGCAAAACCTCAAGGGAGAGAGGAGGAGCAGGAAACAGGGCCTCATGCAGAGGGGGGGAAAGGCCCCCCATCCGGGAAGAGGCCATCACTGCTCCTGGGCCTCTGACAGGTGTGGAGCGGTGCTGCAGGAAATGCAGGACAAATATTGTCCGGGAGTCATTTAGCCCAGGACTGGAAAAGCTCTGCATTTTGGGACTGTCCCACCCAATTTGGGATAGGTTGTCACCCTACAATATACGCAAGGTTGACTTGATCCCTTCTAGCCCTAAACTCTATGAAATGTCCATCAAATGTGCACCAGTGAGACTAAGACACACTTAGCAGTTAAGATGATTCCATGTTGTTTTGATTTCTATATTGTGCACATTTACTTGATTTTTCATTTTATCAATTATACAGTTTGTAGCAATGTTAACAGTCTCTTCAAACAGTTTTTGTGCATGAAATCCTGGTTTGCATGTTTATACAGCATACTGTTGACAAATTTATATAATATATAATATTAGATCAAGCCTTTTAGATTTTTCTCACCGCTCAAACAGCGGCATTGTTAACAAAAGAGATGCTGGGGAAATTGCTGTATCTGTCCTGTGGTGGAGCAGGCAGTAGCAATGAGTACAGAGAGGCACAGGTGGTTACAACACAGGTATATGTTTATTATCAGTGACCCGGTAGTGACAGAGTCAGCATTACTTCTGGGTATAGAGAGACCTATATTCACACTTCAAGTGCCCTCCAGATCATTATTTAACACTAATTGAATATAGCAGGGATAAACAGATACAACCTATATTGAAGAACACTATAAAGAGGTGGGGGTTGAGGATTTCAGGGAGAAGGAAGCAAGATGATGGATTTGTTATATTTGAGAAATTACTTTAAGAACACTCTTTTCTCCTAATGTTTGCTTGCTTACTTCAGTCATGGCATAACAAATATCTTCAATGTGTTTGTTGGCATACATGTGAGCAAACCAGTCACAATAATTTGCTTCTAGAATTCCCTTTCCCAAAACATAGGGACATTATTCTTTTTTCACAAAACAGACAGGATCATTTGACACATCCTATTCCTTTTCTGCATAGATTAGGGTTTTTCCAGTCAAGATCACTTTTTTTACTTTTTGTTTTCTTGTTTTACTCTTAAAAAAATATCTATGTTACTGACCTGCTGAACTTTCAGAGGGGTAGTAACTCTTTTGGTTATGTTACTGACTCAATGGCATAGTAATGTAACATTAGGAAATCTAGAACTTTCCTCCATAGGTTTACTCATCTGTTTACTGTAAATGAATGCAGATATGCTTGTAGCAACTGGATGTGATCCCAGTATAGACACAGTACATGTACATATGTAAATATGAGGACTGGATCACAATAGGATCCTTTTAGTGATATTAATGGATTCGATCCACTAGTATTTGGGAAAAAATGCAACATTTATGAAGTAATTCTTTACAGTTTTGAACAGTAAAATCATTAAATAATAATACCAGAAGATAGCACTTTGCATGAAGGCCCAGCCAAGTTATGCAATTGTATATAAACAGAATTCCCATAGAGTTCAATGGAAGCTGTGCATGCATATTTGAGAGCAGAATTTGGCCTCAAATGTTGATAAAATGTTATTTCTTAATATTCTGCTTTGATAGCAATACACAAATTAAAGAAAAGGGAATTTTGGGGCTCCATTAACAAAATAAGATTCAGCTTGCATTAAATTTGTGAGAGAAATATCCATGCCTGATTGACAAATTGTCCTTTTTTCTTTTTCAAATGACATGCAAGAAAACCACACAATATACAGTATTTCAGTGTTCTGTGTATCTGAATCTAAAACATCTCTACCCATAATGTACCATGGTTTCTCACACCGGTGGGGACATTTTAAAAGAGCTTTTTCTCCTAGGGTAAGAAACTAGAAAGTTATTCCTAGTCAGCAAGCATAAAGAGTTCTCAGAAAGAGATGGAAAGCTGTAATATACAGTGAGATTCTCTAACAGGCTCAAGTTGGAGCCATGAGAGGCTGCTCAATGATGGTGACAGAACATGATTTATTTCACTTATTTCATCTTGCCAAGGACAGTTGTATAAAGGCAGGGAAACAAAAAAATCCATGCTTTCCTGTTTTGAACTGCCCTGTGACATTTCATAGGTGGCCTTGTCAAAGTGACAGCTGTTCAGCCCAACTCCACAGCAAGATATATGTGCAGATAGCAAAACCTAGTTGAACTCCTCTCAGAGGAACAATAGAAATGTCTAGAGTTTGAGAAGTTGCAAAAGCAGATTTTATTTTTGGTAACTAATAACTGAGTACGGTGATGTGGGTTAGCTGTGAAAAGATCACATTCTTTTGTAGTTTTGTGTGTCATTGACTAACCAAAAAAAGCAGTCACATGACATCATTTTTCAAGCATTATTTTAGACAAGTGTTCTGATATATGTGCCCAATTCTGATCTCACTTACACAATTTTAACTCCAGTGGAGTTACTCCTGGTTTATCCACTTGCAATAGGTACTTATATAGCCCCTGTCACCTTAGTAGCTCCCAATTTTTAGTGTATTTATCTCTGTGAGGGGAGGAATGCTATTATTCCCATTTTATGGAATGGAGGGATGGAGAGGCTAAGTCACTTACCCATGGTGACACAGAAAGTCTGTGACAGGGCAAGCAATTGTATATATCCTTTGAGTTCTAGGCTACTGCTGTACCGACTGGATCACCCTTCCCCCTATTATTTTGGCGTAAGTAGAATAATAACACTGGTCTACAATTTTTGAGAAGTTGTCTGCTACAGAGATAAAATGTGCTATTTATTACGTATTTTGATGTGCTGAATTCAAATATGACAATTAAAACAACGGATTGGCTACTGTTTCTAAGATATTTAAGTTTTTACATTTTATGTCTATGTATATTGTGTAGATAGTAGAGTTTTAATCATAAATTGTAAACCTAGGTCTTTTCATGTGTTTATGGTTGCTTTACATGATAATATTTCACCTGTCCTGTTTATGTAACACTTTAAAAATCAGCAAAAGGGTTATCTAAATAAAATTTATTATGAAACAAAAGGCAAAAAACTATTCTGTACATAGTTTAGTCCTATTCAGTGTCTACTCGGCGCTTCTTGGCTTGTCTCTTGTATTCATTAAATGGAGCATCTCTTGTCACTGTCCAGCAATAGTCTGCAAGCATTGATGGGCTCCATTTGCCCTGATAGCTTTTCTCCATTGTTGCAATGTCCTGGTGAAATCGCTCGCCATGCTCGTCGCTCACTGCTCCACAGTTTGGTGGAAAAAAATCTAGATGAGAGTGCGAAAAATGTATCTTTAGTGACATGTTGCAACCAAGGCTTTTGTATGCCTTGAAGAGGTTTTCCACCAACAACCTGTAGTTGTCTGCCTTGTTGTTTCCGAGAAAATTTATTGCCACTAACTGGAAGGCTTTCCATGCCGTCTTTTCCTTGCCACGCAGTGCATGGTCAAATGCATCATCTCGAATCTGAGGACCAACAAAGACACCTTCCTTTATCTTAGCTTCACTTAACCTTGGAAATTTTCCACGGAGGTACTTGAAAGCTGCTTGTGTTTTGTCAATGGCCTTGACAAAGTTCTTCATCAGACCCAGCTTGATGTGTAAGGGTGGTAACAAAATCTTCCTTGATTCAACAAGTGGTGGATGCTGAACACTTTTCCTTCCAGGCTCCAATGACTGTCGGAGTGGCCAATCTTTCTTGATGTAGTGGGAATCTCTTGCACGACTATCCCATTCTCAGAGAAAACAGCAGTACTTTGTGTATCCAGTCTGCAGACCAAGCAAGAGAGCAACAACCTTCAAATCGCCACAAAGCTGCCACTGATGTTGGTCATAGTTTATGCACCTCAAAAGTTGTTTCATGTTGTCATAGGTTTCCTTCATATGGACTGCATGACCAACTGGAATTGATGGCAAAACATTGCCATTCTGCAGTAAAACAGCTTTAAGACTCGTCTTCAATGAATCAATGAACAGTCTCCACTCATCTGGATCGTGAACGATGTTGAGGGCTGCTATCACACCATCGATGTTGTTGCAGGCTACAAGATCACCTTCCATGAAGAAGAATGGGACAAGATCCTTTTGACGGTCATGGAACATGGAGACCCTAACATCACCTGCCAGGAGATTCCACTGCTGTAGTCTGGAGCCCAACAGCTCTGCCTTACTCTTGGGTAGTTCCAAATCTCTGACAAGGTCATTCAGTTCACCTTGTGTTATGAGGTGTGGGTCAGAGGAGGAGGATGGGAGAAAATGTGGGTCCTGTGACATTGATCGTTCAGGACCAGAAGTTTCATCCTCTTCCTCGTCTGACTCAAGTGAGAATGATTCTGGTGCATCAGGAACCGGCAGTCCTTCTCTGTGGGGTACTGGGCGTATAGCTGATGGAATGTTTGGATAATGCACAGTCCACTTTTTCTTCTTTGACACACCTTTCCCAACTGGAGGCACCATGCAGAAGTAACAATTGCTGGTATGATCTGTTGGCTCTCTCCAAATCATTGGCACTGCAAAAGGTATAGATTTCCTTTTCCTGTTCAACCACTGGCCAAGTTTTGTTGCACAAGTGTTGCAGCATATGTGTGGGGCCCACCTCTTGTCCTGATCTCCAATTTTGCAGCCAAAATAAAGGTGATAGGCTTTCTTAACCATAGTGGTTATACTGCGCTTTTGTGATGCAAAAGTCACTTCATCACAAACATAGAAGAAGTTATCTGCACTGTTCACACAAGTACGAGGCATCTCTGCTCACTTTGCTAAACAGAAATGTGTCCCTTTGCAAAATCAAACACTGACAAATAAGAGAGCATGACACTGTATGATTTCTAGAGTTGATATAGGGCAATTTGTTCAGCAGAGTGATGTAAGCTTCGTTAGGATTGCATCATCCATGACTTCTAGGAATAACATGATGCAATTCATATCATGTATGATGCAATACCAGCTTCAGATTGCATCATTCATTGTTTTGCCTAAAAAGCAAGTATTATCCAAACCCAGTCATAGATTTATTCATAGGTCCAGTCAAAGGTGTATTTTAGTCATTTCTGGTTTAAATTGAGATCCCTTCCCTTTATAACTCACTTATCCTCCGCCATTCCCAAGTCAAGGGTCGTATACACTGACCCAATAGCATATCTTGAAAACTAGAGCCAATCAACAATTTTAAGCATAATTTTTGTTCTCAGTGACCCAGAATTAGTGAAGTTTGACTACATTTATTTCAGAAGCATTTTGGCTGTAGAGCAGTATAATCAGGTTATATAAGTATGTGTAAGATAGTGGTACGTAGATGGTGTTTCTCCAGTTGTGATCCATGTGGGTCACTGGTGTGGTCTGTGGACCTGTTTCTGTCACAGTAAGAAACAATCTATCTGTCCTCAAACAGAGCCACTTCCTGTAACTCCCAGCACAGTGGAAGATCATTTGGAGGAGTTTTGACCAATTAGAAAACCGCTGTGTATAAGAAATGTGACCATTTATATCTCTGTTGTTACCACTGTTGCACAATTAACATAAATTATGTATAAAGCATGTCATGTAAGGTGTCAATGGAAAAGTTATGATTTGCTAAGTATGATTATACTGTTTATATGCATATATCATCTTTATATCTGAAGTTATGAATATTGGCTATGTAGTGGTATCTTACACATGTGTTGTATTCCTGGGTAGACAGTTATATGTTGATGGCCTCTCAAGGACACTCCACTCACACAATGGGCCATTGAACCTCACATATCATGAAATGGGTTTTCATTAACCTCTCACTATTAGATTGGGTTGCCTGGATGGGAGCCGAGGGCTGGAATACCTAAAGGGGATTGTGTTTGGCTTCTGATTAACCAGTGTGGTTCTGCAGAAACTCTTTTGCTACCGGTTTGGTGAATCTAATTTTAGAGTAAACCATCAGTTTTGGGGATTGTCTGCCCTGATTCTTGCAGTCTGCCCTGAGTGTGGCACTCTCAGTGTGATCTATTCCAGGCACTCAGTTACAATCATAGTTAAACAAGTACCTCTCTGCCCACTGTAGGTCTATTTCTTTTCTGTCTTTGGTGTAAACTCAGCCATTATAACATTTGCTGACGATAAGAATTAGTATATCGTGCTCTTCCATAGAATGAAGAGGCTATCTCCAAAATTATGGGATGGCATCAGCCATCTTAAGTAGGCACTGTCTCTAAGACAATATACCACACTAAAGGAGTTTGTTGCTGACTCACACAGCTAGCTGATGGCTTACGTTTTTAAAAAATAACTAGTGATTTTTGGGGGGGTGCTAAAATTTTGGATGCCTAGCCTGAGACATCTCTAAAAAGGCCTGATTGGTAGAAAGTGCTCACTCACTCCCCACCTTCTTAAAATCTTTCTCCAGTTGGACAGCCCAAAAATGGAAACTCCCAAAAATCAAGTCATGTTTGAAAATGTAGGCCAATTGTGTCTCTAAGAGCTCACATCTGTATTAACTGCTGGCTGGATTTCTGTATGGATATCTGGCAGACTTTCAGGGATTAGCCAATACCCTTCTCATTTTCTATGTAAGTAAAGCAATGTCCACCAATAGTGTCTGAATTCTCACACTCTGTGTGTGTGCGCTTAATGTTGAATTTTTAAAATGAAGCAAAAGACAACAGCAGAATGTACATAAACTGAAATACTCCTTCAAGAGTCAACATTTGCAATATTAAAATGGCTTTGTTTGTCTCTGATGCATCTACATTTTCTAAAATAAAATGAAATAAAAGTTCCCTCAATTAAGTAATATGCTGGGAACACACAGTTGCAGTGTGACCTTGCACCAAACAAAGATTTGCTCTCATACATTTAGATGATTTTTCAAATGATTTCTTACTGCTTATGAATTTAGCAGTCTAATTATTTGTCTGCAGCAGCTATTTGAAATGTAGATCATTGGAATGTAAGCAGTGTACGTGAAAGCTGGCAGTTTTACAGCTTCGTGATGCATTTTCCAAATGGATATGGGATTACAGGGGTTTAAAAGTAGCCCTTTTTTGCATACATTTTCAAATGCTCCTTGAAAATTGATCATCTCAGAGCACACATGACTATGTGAAGATAAGGAGCAAGTTTTTCCACATTATGTAAATTTCCACACAAGTCAGAAAGTGTCACTTCACTTGTGGAGCTGAGATGGGCTCCTTGCTTTGAATCTCAGATGGGCTCCATTCTCAGTCCTTTTCTTTCCTCTTCAATAATTATTCTTAAATCTGACATTGTGCTTCTGAGATGCATGTGGTGATCAAGCGCATGCACAATCAATATTTACCTAGGGGTTTTTGGAATTTATTTTCTTTATTCCTCCCACTAATAAGTAGGTTATGACATTTAAATGTGCTTATGTTGAGGAAGTGGGGTGTCAAAGGAAATAAATTTTAGAGGTCAAGGAGTCATTTGAAGTGAAGGCTGCAGCAAGTAAGTGCTGTGACTGTGACAAACTCGTCTAGGCAGAGTTTCTGTTCAACATGGTTCTGCTTGGCCGAGGAAAGAGATGCAGTTGAAAACTAAACCAACAAAATAGTATTTAATTTATTATTGACATTACAATAGTGTCTAGAGGCTATAATTAACACCAGGGCCCCATTGTACTAAGCGATTGTACAAATAGATAATAAGAGATAGTCCCTGCCCCAAAGAAGTTACATTCTAATAGAAAAGACAGACAAAGTGAGGAGAAAAGGAAGCATTATTATTATGAAATATCAACAAATACTAACAGGACTCCATGCTTCCAAAACACACACATACAAAAGTATGCAGTGGGCCTGATTCTGCTTTCATTTACCCTGGAATAAATCAGGAGAAACTCTAAAGAGTAACACCAGTGTGAGATCAGATTTATGTCCCTGGTACCTATAATACTTGTTTGGGCAGTGTCATCAGACTGGGAGTTGAGACACCAAGGTTCTGTTTCCAACTCTGCCACTACTTGGTTTTGTGACCCTGGCAAGTTATGTAAATTATGTAAAACAGTAGGAAAATACTGCTTAACTATGTGTATAAAGCACTTTTAAATCATATAAGTGATGTACATATGTGTACAAGGTATAAATATTATATCTGTATTGTATTGCATTACTTTGTATATGTATTACATTTGTAATTTTTTAAATAAATGCTACTACTTTGTCTCTTTATAGTACCTTTAATCTAGTGATATTAAAGTGCAATGAAAATGTTAATTAAACCCCATAACATCCTTTTACAATGGTAGGTATATTTGTCCTTATTTTATAGGGACGATGTGGCACAAAAGCCCCTTGCAAAGGGTCCCCTGTTCTTTACAAACAACTCTAGACTCAAACCTGACAAACTCATTACATGAAATGCATTGCTTGCCGGGCAGTTTCCATAAAGGGTAATGTGTAAGGTCTCTATTGAAAGCTTGCAACTTATCAATGTTAATCATCATATAATGATGTGTGCAGGAATAATATTTAAGGAATAATGTAAATATATTTAATGTTATGTCCTTATGGTCTTAAGGCTAAAAGGAGTCACCATGAGTGATATTACTTGCTGATGGCCTATTCATGCAGGAGGGAGTTGCTATCCCTCCTTGGTTAGCCAGTGAGGTAATTCAAGGCTCTGTTTTCTACCACTTCCCCATCACAAAACAGTGGATGGAAAATCATGAAAGACAACTGCAAACAATCAAAACCCCCGGAGGTAAAAAAAAAAAAGGGAGGGGGGCATTGTAACAGACAGGAGAGGGCCCTTTCTATGAATAAAAAACAGAGGCTGTTTCAGTATAACAGAAAGGGGAGTGGCACACTGTGGGGGCGGGGGGAAGGAAACCAACTTTATTAGCTAGAAAACTGTAGGCCCTATACATGTTTTATGATTTTGTTTTCTATTTCTAACCATTTTTTCCACCACTCTGTCTTTTTTCTAGTGGAATCTCTATTCTT
>NW_020696640.1:0-4442 GCF_002925995.2 Terrapene triunguis
ACAGGAGAGATCGAGGTGCTGCCAACGGCCGAGGCCCCTGCAAGGCAAGGAATTGATTAGGGGAGGTGCCCAGCTGCTCCCAGCAGGCGATCCACACCACATGCTGCAGAACAAGCAAAACCACCCCAAGGTCCCTACCAATCTGACCTGGGGGAATCGTCCTGAATAACCCCAAACCTGGGGTCAGCGTGACCTTGAGCATGGGAGCAAGAACCACCAGCCACAGACCAAAGCGCCATCCTCCCAGCCCTGGGGGGATGGGCACCTCTATGCACCACTGCACAAATCACAGCCATTCCCAGGTAGCGCCGGGCCACTGGCACACAGAAGCCACTAGCCTGAGCTCTCATGGTCTAATGCCCTGTACTGGCCTGTGTGCAGACACGGAAGGAGAGACAGTCCCTGCCCCAGAGAGCTCACCGTCTAAAGCAGGGGTCTCAAACAAGTGGCCTGGGGGCCGCATGCAGCCCGCGGGGTTGTTTTCTGCGGCCCACGAGCGATTCGCGGCCCCCCCCACAGCATTTACCTAGAGCGGCTCCAGCCCAACGCGCACCGGGGGAAGGGCAGGCTCCCTGCCTGCCCTGCCCCCTGCCGCTCCGGGAAGCGGCTGGAACGTGAGGGCACAGGGCTCTGTGTGTTGCTCTTGCTTCAGGCAGTGCCCCCAGTAGCTCCCATTGGCCGCAGTACCCCGTTCCCAGCCAATGGGAGCTGCTGGGAGTGGTGCCTGAAGCAACAGCAACACACAGACCCGTGCCCCTCCTCCCTCAGGTTCCGGCCACTTCCCGGAGCGGTGCGGGGACAGGCAGGCAGGTGGCCTGCCCTGCCCCCGGTGCGTGTCGGGCCGGAACCCGCCCTCTGAGCCCCTCCTGCAGCCCAACCCCCTGCTGTACCCCACACCCCTCCAGCACCCCACACCCCAACTCCCTGCCCTGAGCCCCCACCACACCCCACACCCCTCCTGCCCTCCTTGGGGGCAGAGTTGGGATGGGGATTTCAGGGAAGGGGTTGGAATGGGGGCAGGGCCTCATGGAAGGGATGGAGTGGGGGCGGGGCCAAGGGTGGCGGGGGGAGGTGTCAGTAACGCGGCCCTCGGCCAATGTACTAGTCCTCATGTGGCCCTCGTGGTCATTTGAGTTGGAGACCCCTGGTCTAAAGAGACAAAGGCCTGGGAGAGGAAACTGAAGTAAAGAAAGGGGAAGTGACTGGCACAAGGTCACCCAGCAGGGTAGTGTCAGAACAAGGAATAGAACACAAATGGCCAGAGTCTTAGCCCGGTGCTCTAGTCATGAGACCACAGAGCCTCTGAACAGAGAGAAATGAATGATGAGGCAGAGATCTTCCAAAGGTCACACAGCGCAACTCAGGGAGACATCACCGGCCTGACAAGCTGGAGCGATGGTGTCTAGTTACTGCTGTTCTTGCTAAACAAGTACCTCACAGAGATCATATAGAAGTGTTGTAATAGTGAGCTTGCAGCAGAGCAGGAAATAGAACCCAGGAGTCCTGACTCCCAACCCCCTGCCCCACCTAATAGACCCCACTTCTCTCCCAAAGGGGGAAATAGAACCCAGGAGTCCTGACTCCCAGCCCCCCTGCTCTAAACTTGTGACAAAGGGGAATTTTATGTAATATTTTTATAATTCCTAGGCATGTCTCGGTTTCCCTCACTACTTTGCATTGCTCCCCAGTGAATGCAGAAGGGTTAAATCTGCTCTTGGGGCTGAGCAGAAGCATTGAGGTCCGTAGCTGTCTGGGGTGGAATGAATGGGGCATTAAAGGACTGGCTGAAACCGAGTGGTATCAGTGGAGGATCCAGAAAGACAATGGGATCCCAAAGCCTGAACAACTGACACCTCTCCGCAGGCAGAACATGTGAACTCAGCATCAGCGCCGGCTCCAGGCACCAGCCGACCAAGCACGTGCTTGGGGCGGCTCCTTGTAAGGGGCGGCCAATCTTGGGGTGGCGGGGGGCGCTCAGGGTTGGTTTTTTTGGTTCGGCGGGGTGGCGCTCGAGGGTTTTTGTTGTTGTTGTTTTTGTTTCGGCCGGGCAGCGCTCGGGGGGTTGTTTTTGTTTCGGCGGCGTGGCGCGGTGCTGGGGGGGGGGGGGGGGGGGGGGGGCGGGGCGGGGGGGGGGGGTTTCGGCGGGGCGGCGCTCTTTTTTTTTGCTTGGGGTGGCAAAAAAGTTAGAGCCGGCCCTGCTCAGCATGGGCCTGGTGGAGGAGGTGAATGGACTGAGGGGTGGCAGGAGGCTAGGATAAGAGCAGGCCTCTGGGGAGATGCAGAGCTCACATCTGGGACTGACAAAGAGAGGAGGCCAAAAGTGGATTGGCTGGGTGGCACGCTGGCGTGGCCAGGATGGACGGTGTCTTAGCCTTTGCTTCTCTGCGCTAACCTGGGGACTTCCTGGGCTGGGTTCTAGCTAATAAACCTGACTGGTTGTAAAGGCTCCTGGTGTCACTGCAAATCCTTGCCAAGGTGCGTTGGGGCCTAAGGAGCGGACAAGTGTCTGACCAGGTGTCTGTCTCAGCTGGATTCACTCCAGCCCCAGAGGCTCAGTCGCAGAGGCATTGAGGATACGTGGCCTATGCTTGAGGAAGAGCAGGACCCCTTGGGGGACTGGCCCACTGCAGGGATTCCTTTGAGGGACTGTTTAAAAGCTGCGGCATAGCACAGATCCTGTGGACCAGTGACAGATCCCCACTCCTCACCCAGAGCTGGGAATGGAACCCAGGACTCCTGGCTCCCTCCCCCTTAAACCTCAACCCTCGCCCAGAGCTAGGAAAGAGAACCCAGGAGTCCGGCACTGACCACCAGCCTCTCCAGCACCCAGCTGCCCTGAACCTTGGCACAGGAGAAATCCCAGGAGCAGAAGCCAGCCGGGATTGACACAATAAGCAGATCCCCCTAAACCCAGGCCACCCTTCCTGAGAGAAGTGGGTGTGTGCAGGGGAAGCTCCTGCCTGGAGCTGGGGGTGGGGGTTGGTTCCCCAGAGACCCCCTTCACTAGTGCTGAATTCACAGATCTCATTG
This sequence comes from Terrapene triunguis, assembly GCF_002925995.2. Lineage (NCBI taxonomy): Eukaryota > Metazoa > Chordata > Testudines > Emydidae > Terrapene > Terrapene triunguis. The sequence continues at coordinate 3,031 of NW_020696640.1, forward strand.
ACACTGACTGGGCTCCTGCTGGGCGCACGGAGGCTGAACACGCCCAGCCCCTCTCGGCAAGGCACAATCCTTCCATTGTCCCCAGCCCCAGGGCAGCCGCTCACCCAGGCCCGCTCCCTCAGCAAACAGACTTCACCCACATCGGCGCAGCCACGGACTGGTTGGTGTAGACGTGGCACCGTTTCTGCCAGGGGCTGTTGGCAGCAACAAGGGCCGGGGTCAACCAGCCAGGGGACCCTTTTGAAACTGACACATGCCAGGCCTCCGCAGGACCTGGGAAAACTGAACACTTCCCCTGGGCCCCCCTAGCCAGCAAATGTTCCTCACCCACAGCAATGAGTCCGTGTGAAAAATACAGAAAACTGCATTAAGGGGACCAGGCACAGAGCTGGCACTCGGGAAATGCAGCAACCACAAATCATCTCGATACGTGCACTCCTCCTCCTCCTCTTCCCCTGCTCTGCATACAGTGGAGGGCCTTGGCTCTCTCACAATTTGCCCCATGCAAAGTATGTCTACAACTAATAACTAACCCCTCCCCCCCCTCCCCCCGTAGTGCCTTTGGCAGTGCCCTTCACTGCCGTGTCCCTTCTGCAGGGGTGAATTTCCAATGCGCCCCACTCTGCTTTGCACCGTCCCAGAGCCCTGGAGTGCACTGGGCCAGCCCCGTCCAGCTGCCAGGGGAAGCTGCCTGATCTAGTCCAGAGACTCAAAGGTGACCCAGCAATAGTGATTTCAGCTACACTGGTGCTGGCAGGGGGCGTTGTCTTTAACCACAACACCATCTCCACAATGCCATCTTTGTATGCCTGCTCCACTGCCCAGGGTCCCTTACTGAGCCAACTATAGCAATTACAGTGCTAGTGGCACCGGGGAAAGGGGCCCTGATCAGAGACACTCAGCGCGGTCAGTGCACTCAGCAGTTTCAACAAAGAGCTACCAGGGAACGGGGCCCATTAGCAGATAAAATACCCGTGCACGGTATCCATGTCACCACACTCTCCCCCCCACCTTAAAATGAACCTGGCTGGTTTGTGCCCATGCTCTACTCAGCCGTGCAAGACGAAGGCTCTGGTTATGGCGACTCCTCACTCAAGGTTTGCTGGTGGCACTTCTGCTGAAGTTTTGTCGTACAACAAATAGACCCACCTTTCATCAGCCCTGCACTCACAACGTCAATGAATGTTAAACCAAATGGCCAAAATGGTCCCAGTGGGCAACAAACATGCTAATAAGGTCTGGCTCATTCTGTCTCTTCCTCCAGTTCACCACTAGATGGCGGCAGAGAGCCCCTCTCCTCTACATTTTAGACCAGTGGTCTCCAAACTTTTTTGATTGCGCACCCCTATCAGTAAAAAAAATTTGAGCATGCACCCCCTGCCGCACCGCAGGGCCGGCTCTACCATTTTTGC
>NW_020696641.1:0-11179 GCF_002925995.2 Terrapene triunguis
ATTTTGCATACCACACAATTGGTCCCTTAATGCATCATTTAAACTCTCTCCCAATTGGCCAGCTCTGTTAATTTCTTAATTCAGCCACGCATTCAGAAATTGTTTCATTTTCTTTTTGATTCCATTTGTAAAAGTGAAAATGCTCTGCAATCACTAGTGGTTTCAGCAATAGGTGATTTTGTAGAATTTCCACAACCTCAGCAAAATGTTTGTCTACTAGTTTAACAGGATCCAATAGTCAATAAAAACACCACCTTATTCTTATCAATTATACTCTTAGTGATTATATATTGTTCCAGTCTCTTAATATAGGTGGGGCTGTCCTCTACTGAGCCAACAATCAAGTTCTTTTTCCCTAAACAACCAGACATTTGTAACCTCTCTGCTCTTCACTTCCCCACACCCTCAAATGAGCAGTTTAATCATAGTCTCAATGACTGCAGTTTCCTTTATTTTTACTTGCATTAGGCTTATGCAGGGCCAGCTCCAGGCACCAGCGAAGGAAGCAGGTGTCTGGGGCGGCCAATAGAAAGGGGCGGTACGTCCAGGTCTTCGGCGGCACTTCAATGGCAGCTCAAGCGCTCCGCTTAGTCTTCAGCACCAATTCGGCGGCGGGTCCTTCACTCCATCTCTTCCTCTTCAGCGGCAGCTCAATCATTTTTTTTTTAATTTTATTTTTTTCTTCGCTGCTTGGGGCAGCAAAAAAGCTGAAGCCGGTCCTGGGCTTATGGAGTCACTCTCTATTTCGCCATATTCCTGGATTAGGATCCTATCCTTGTTGACAGTTGTTGAATCGTTGTCTCTTTGCGAATAAAAACAATATGGAGAAACCGCCTGGGCACCATTGGATCCCACATAACCACGTTTGCTAGCCTCCATTCATACTGCTGCTCTGATTGTTTTCTGGTGGCTTCTAAAACATAGAACACAGTTTGAACCCCTAGAGGGTTCACAAACTATTGAAAGGGATAATAACCTATTCTTACACTTTGCATCTTCTATCTCCATGAAGAGAGGAAACAAATGATAGAAGCCTCCTGGGAGAGTTGCAGAGCTCAGTACTGCTACTGTGCCATATTCCCCTACCACTATAGGATTACGTGTGTGTGGAAACACAAATTAAAGTGCCCTGATTTTAAAAAAATCATATTAATCATAAATTTATTCTTCCTTAGAGGCAAACACATTCTTTCTATTTTGTGTATTTTTTAAAAAAACTCTTAGCTATGATTTTTCAGTACTTAGACCATGGTGACAGACATCTTAGAAACACCCAACCTGGAGAAAAAGATCTAGCACTGATGTAACCATTAAACATTGTATTTCTGTTAATTGATCACTACAAGGAAAGTATCTGGGAACAAATTAGCTACATCAGTTCCCAAACTAGAAAATGTTGTCCACAATTATAGCAATTTTCATAACGGGCATGTCACTGCCATGAATACTTAATCTTTCCTCCTGAAAAGTCACAATGCATCAGTGGTGCCTGAAATGGCTGCCTTTGTCCCTGATTGAACAAAAAAGAAATAACGAGTGTATGACAAAGGGTGCTTTCTAATCCAATCCAACCTAATCTTTGCATTTCTAATGCAAATGGAAGCCTTTCAAGTAAGTATACCTTTAAAGGGGTTTGGGAAGCTTTTGCTAACAGCGGGGTTGGATCATTTTCTGACAGTTTCCAGTAGATGAATGTGGTAAAATAATACTGGGTTCATATCCTGTCTGTCCCCTTACTAAAGCCAAGCACTAGCAAATTACAAGGATGGACAACCACCTCAAATGTGTTAGTTTTGTGTATTATCTGTGTATAATTAAATATTTTGTGCATTATTAATGATCTGTAATTAATATCTCATGTCACTGCTTTGAGCTATCTGCCTTTGAATTGTAATGTGGAATTTCTCTTTGAAAGAAAAAATTATGCTTCCCTCACAAAGTTTAGTGTTCTCCTCAAGTTTACATGCAAAGGAGTCTAATGCCTACCAGAGCTGGTGTCATGTAAAATTGTTTCCAAAGAAAACTCTCCTCCTACAGGAGAGGTCCAGGTTTCTAGGCCACATAACCCAAAAAGGTCCCAATTCAGGAGTCATCTCTCTTAAATTTCTCTCCCAGATGGTTCTCCACACCACTGCTCAAAATAAAGTTTCAAAGGATCCCACTGTAACCTTCAGAGATTTCCAGGACAAGCAGGAATTGAGAGGTTATGTGAAGGTGCCAAAAGAAGAGACATCTTTGCACTTCAAAGTGCTGAGAAGGGTCAGACCCTGTATCATTTCTAGATCAACCAGGGGATATGGCAGAAGGATTTAAAGAATAGAAAATCAGATTTAATCATAGCAAAAGAAAAAAATGGTAAAAATACACGAACATTGTTCTGCTTGAATTTACTTTTGACAATATTACAGAATTCTGTTTGCATATCTCTCCCAGTATTGCATGCTTATAAATATTTATATATTATTAACTCTCATTGATATGCATGTCTTTGTATAAAGCATTGCACAAGGCTTTTTAGCCTCATTCATCATGAGTCTAAACTTAAAAAGTTTTGATGTTCACAAGCTTCGAGGGTCATGTTTACTGAAATTTGAATCTGCTGGAAATAGCCTACTACAATTCTCTGTAATACAGTGATAAACAAGTATTTGCCAAAGGTTTAATGACTTTCAAGGCATTATAACATTTTTTTTCTTATTGTAATTTCAATCCAGGTGAAGATTTCTTCCACAATTAAGAACTACAGCCTTGAGCAATATCAAATCATTACATGATTACTTGTTGAACTTTGGTATGTAGGTATTAATTGAAAAGGTGTCTTGTGATGCTGACTGAGAGATTTATATCACTGTGAAATCCAGACATACATTTCTAGAGTCAGATCCCGAAGACACTTTTCTCATGTAAGTCGTCTCAGTGAGCTCCATGGGCCTACTCACACCTGTACAGCTACTTACATGGATAAGTCATTTGCATGAGTATTTGCAGAAGCAGCTCCCTACCATTGCAGAGTATTTTTTCTGCACTGTAAGCAAAATGTGGCTCCTTGAAACCTATCCTTCATACAGAGTGCAGTCAGGCTGTCAATTCTAGAAGTATTATACCATGTAATGTTCACCCAGCAAAATGAAATAGGCTTTCTAGAATAGATTTGTGTGGAAAAATGGGGGAAAACAGCAAAACTAGCAATATTCTCCTTTTTAATTATTTTTGTTGTTGGGCATGAAAACTCAAGAGATTCTTAGAATCAGTTTTGCCACTTCCTCCCTCCCAAAACCAGAATCAGTTTTTATGAATGAAAATGTGTTTGCTGAAATATTAATGTGTGCATCATAATGAAAATGGAGCTATGGTAAAGGTGAGAGTTCAAATCCAGGTTGCTTGAGGGCTGGTCCAACACTGAACAATGAAATTATAGGTTTCAGCCGTGTTAGTCTGTATCCGCAAAAAGAACAGGAGTACTTGTGGCACCTTAGAGACTAACAAATTTATTAGAGCATAAGCTTTATATAGCATATAGCTATATGCATCCGAAGAAGTGGGTTGTAGCCCACGAAAGCTTATGCTCTAATAAATTTGTTAGTCTCTAAGGTGCCACAAGTACTCCTGTTCTTTTTTTAATGAAATTATAGAGGATTTAAGAATGACAAACCACATCACTTTCTGTTCCAAGTGTATTGTACACTTTCACAAACTTGCCTTAACTAACACAAACATATAGCACAATCTACGTATGATTAAAAAAAAAAAAACTGATCACACAACTTTCTTCCTGGGAAGAGGATGAAAGAAAGAAAGAACATAACAGATGTTAGTCACATCGCTTAAATGGATTTCTGGAAGGTGCTCAGATGCTACAGTGATGAAAGTGAAATAAGAATCTGAATAGATTACAGTAGTTAGAATCTGTCCTGATATTTTAAGTGCTGACATTCTTTGGTATTCAAAAGAAGGAGAAAATGAGGAGGAGGCATCCTTCTCATCTTCGTTGTTTTTTATGGATATGATGGCCTGAAGGTGCAGGAAAAACACATCGTTGAGGAATCTGCTTGAAACTGAGCAATGTACACTAGGCCACCTGTAATGGAAGAGCAAAGATAGAAGGAGGAGGTAAAAATTAAAGAGATTAACAATACTGGAAATAGTTTGGGATAAGAAATGACATAAGCCTCCTTTTCTTTCTCAGTGTCTTTTATTCCTGACTCATTTCTAATTTTTGGCTTTATCCTCTTTCAATTTTATTTTCTATGTTTTGTCCTCTCCTGTAGTGACGGCTCCTAGGCTTGGCCTGTGCACTGCACTCTGTGACATAGTCACAGAGTTGTGTGCTCTTTTTCAACATGCAGGTCACAGCTGTGACTCTTCTTCCAAATTCTGTGACTTTTGCCAAATATCACTGTGAAATGCTGGCAAAAACTTTCACTATTTTTACCCAGCACTATTAGCGAGACAAGTATCACCATTTACTGCTATTGGACTTTTGTCGCAACTGCTCAACAGTTATGGAATCCGTCATTTTACTATCATCAGTTTTTATAGCTCCTCAGCTAAAACAGGTTTTGTCCCCATAGTGTCATTTCCTGGAGTTTCTTTGCAGGGATTTTACAGAACAAAATTAGTGAGTTCTGCTTGCTAACCGTTCCCCATGTCACTCTCTCTCCCCATCCTGCATATCCACAATACCATTAATTTGGTGAATCCAGCACATAGAAATGATTCAGCAGCTTGGCTTGACTAAAATAATGTCTGACAAGACGGTAATGACCATTGCTGGAGTTAAAAAAAAAGGAGACCTTCAGACTGCCACTCTATCTTTTATTGCTATGTTTGTAAGGTAACATTAAATCAGATTTTTAAATTGCCTGATGTTTTTCATAATTCCAGTGCGGCTAAGAACATTACAAAAGATATTCTGAACACTTTTACTGGGCCTTTGGGAAAACTTACTACATCTGACAACCCCCGTGGTGGGCACTACTATTTTGCAAAGTAGAGTGTTGATTCTGTCACACCTCCAATTCATTGTTCTTGATCCAAAGTCACGTTTCTATAGTCCTATAACTGATCTCTTGAATAAAACTGCAGTACATTAGATCATTAAGATACACAGGTATCATGAGGCAATTCATCTCCCATCAACCCAATAGATAAATGAGCATACAATCTGAACATAGTATATCTATATAATTATTCCTAAGAAAAGTAATTAAAGTCAGTAACTTTAAGCAGGGAGGTCTCTCAGTTTTACTACTACAGCCATGTTTTACAAGCACAGTTTTAATCGTTATATTTTTTCAGCACCTTAAAATGTCTGTTTTTGCTGATATATAAATGCTTTCTTCTAACTGATAAGAAATTAAATCTCACCCTGCCTCTCCAGCATTCAATGTACAGTGCTGTCCTGGAGTTTACAAACCTCACAATGGAGAGTAAGGGGTTAATGAGCAGCTCTTGGCCCAGGCGGCCTTGCCCAGCTATACCTGCAGGGTCTGCCCAAGCTGGAGGCAGGGTTTAAAAAGGGGAGCAGAGCATCTCAGAAGGAGGCAGGCAGTGGATGGGGAGCTGAGGGCTGCCCTGAACTCTGAGGGAAAGCACTGCCCAGGTGCTCTTTGCCTGAGACCTCACCTCACAGACCAGTGAAGAAGAACCTATGAAAGAGAGATAAGTGACTGAGCGTGCAGGTAAGAGACTTGAGAGAAGTGGCTTACTCTGTGCAGCTGAAGAGACAGGGGTAGGAAGTGGTCCAGGAAGGATGATGTCTTAGCACCCCAAGGGGCTGAGTGTAGCTGCCCACTGCTGGGCCTTGTACTGGACTCAGTGGAGAGTGCTGACCCAGGATCCCCTACCCTCTCCCAGAAGACAGTGCAACACCAGAGGCCTTCACCTAAGGTGAGAGACCTGCTGGAATAGGCTATGGCCATTCAAAGACCCAGCCGCCCCTACCCCTGTGTAGGAGGGGAGGACTGGAAATCCTTGGGGCGGGGGGTGCTGAAGGGCAGGACGGAGTTGCTAATGGAAAGGTGACCTGCTGATCCCCATCTGACCACTCGGTGACACTGTGAGTGGTGGTGCACCTTTTACAAGTGCATTCCTCCTAAGAGACTGTGGAATCTTTGGGAGAGCTGCCTCTTTCCAAACATAGACTTGTGAATGGAAGTTCCTCTCCTTATAACAACCTTTCATTCTTTTCCCCTGATGTGATACTCAGTTCTCATTCCCAGGGCTACAAATCTAGTCAGCTCACTCCAGGCCACATTGGAGACATTCATACAAATGATCTAATCTGTTACATCATCCTATAACACCGTTTGGGGGGAACAATTTAGTGCATTGAAAAAGTTGCTCTTCATGAAAAACAGAGTTTTACAAGTGACCCAACAATTACTTTGCGTCAAACCATTTTCAAGAAACTTGTGTCAGCACATTGCATTATATGCTTGACATAGTTTGTTTTAAATATCCTCTGAAGATTGCTCCCCCCCCCCCATATAGTGCTAGAAGTTGGAGTCTGAAATATCTGACCTGCCTGGTGTCTCATGGATGCAGTTAAAAGTGGGTAACCAGACTTGCCTAATATCTGAAAAAGTGCAGGTTGGGAATTTGGTATATAATTTGACCAATATACAGACACACATACTAAAATTCCTAATACAGTGGTCTCATGTGGGGCTAGATTTCATCCTTAAGACTTAGCCCTTTGCAAGGGGTCATGCAGAAACTCACTACCTCAGAGAAGGCATTCAGACCCTCTGAGGCAGGATGCTTCTTGGAGTCTCTGGCTCTATTTCAGATCGAGCAACTTGTGACACCATTGCAGAGGATTGGAATACTGCCTCCTACATAGCTGCCACGCTCTGTTAATGATGGGGGCAGAGCCATGACTCCACCTCGTTCTTTCCTGGCAAGTTGTTTCGGGGGGGGGGGGGGGGAGAACAAATCGGTAACAGCCCTTACACACCAACTAGCACCAGAACTGCTACTCTGGGTCTCTGAATGTGGGCCACTTCAACCACTGCATACATACCTTAGAGAGGGCCATAATCTTACCATTTGACAGGAGGGATGTGCCAATCTTAATAAAGGTTTCCACTTCCTTTATGAATGTTCTACTTTCTTCATTGTTTTTACTTACGGTGGGTAAATCTCCGAAGTAGAGCTTTTTGCAACTTTTTTGATTAAATGGAATTTCTTTGAAATATGCAATTTGTGAAAGCTGAAATGTTTCACAAAGACATATTGGTTTCTATGAAGTTTTATCAGCAAGGTTTTTGAGGCTCTCTCGTTACTGCTGATGAGAGACATAGAGAGAATGAATCTGAATTGGAAACCCACGCCTTTTGATCTGAAAACAGACATCTCCACACAATTCCAGTTTGCAGAAAATATTTGAAAGAGTTTTTTTTTTTTCAATCCAAAGCTGAACAAAAACACATTTAGAAACCTTGCAAGTCGTTGCAAAAGAGAACTGTCATCCTCTGGACAAAAGCTTTTGCCTTCCTCTAACACACAACATTCAGCAGCCTGCAAGCCTTCTCTCCCTGAAAACCTTCCTTCCTCTAGCCTCTGCCAGGCCTTTAGAATCCAATACATGTAGGGCTAGTAGGGACCCCAAGAGATCACCTAGTCCATCCCCCCGTGCTGAGGCAGGATTAATTATACCTAGATGGTCAGTGACTGATCTAACCTCTTCTTTAAAAAAAAAACAAAGACGAGAATTCCACAATCACCCTAGTAATCTGTTCCAGTGCTTAGCAATCCCCATAGTTTGTTTTTCCTAATACCTAACCTTTCTAATTCTCTTTTGCTGCAAGTAAATCCAATTACTTCTTGTCCTACCCTCAGGAGACATGGAGAACAATTGGCCACCCTTCTTTTTATAACCATCTTTAACCTTTACAACTATTATTGTGTCCCCCTCAGTCGTCTTTTCTCTGGACTGAGCATGCCCAGTTCTTTCAGCCTTCCCTTATAAGACATGGTTTCTAAACCTCTTAGCATGCCGGTTAATACATCCCAATGATATTTGCCTTTTTTGCAACGGCATCACACTATTGACCCATTTTCAATGTTTCATGTACTATAACCCCTTCTTCCCTTTTGCAGCTATTCTCATCCAATCATTTGCTATCCAAGCCCTTCTTTCTCTCCCTTCCCATCACCCTTCTGTCTTTACAGACTTCATTAGGGAAGTCCTGGGCAAAGAGAAAATTATATGTACTCCGAAGTTTCCCCATCAGTTATAATATACAATACATAACATGCCAGATTTCACCTTCTCTCCGAGAGCTGCTGCATTCTGACCTCCTGGGCAGAGAAGGTACTTGACCACCTAGGCCCTTTAGGATGCAACTGACAGGGAAATCATAGTGTATGAACAATTCCTACTGGGCAGGACTAGCATCACATAAAAAGTGATCAGATCATTGCCCAATATTAAAAGTTAGCATTTCATTAGTGTACTCAGTCTATCTAGAAAACAGATTCCTATTGATTTATAAAGACACCATCAATAGTTTCCTGGAGCTGGGGCTTTGGACATATTATCTGGGTGGATCGGGTCAGGAGACATGAAAATATGATGTTGGAAAACAGGCAGCTGATTCTATTCTGACAAAGTGTGTGTCACTCCTATTGACATTAATAAGAGCTATACATAAATGTGAGAGAGGAGACCCGTAAAAATATGGTAGTGAAAATGCATCTGAAAAATCACCCTTTCAGTGACTTCAATGTTATTGGTGGTGTTTATTCTTATTTCCACTGTAGATTTTTTTTCCAAACCATACACTTTGAGGATTTCCAGCCAAGAAATGTCAACAAGCAGGCATCAATGTTTTCCCAGTCTTCTTTACACTTTATTCAAAATCATTTGATTTAATAGTTTGATGAAATTTCCTAACTTGCTGCACCAATTTAGATTAGATTATTCCAGGTAAAGGATATTTATTTAGCTCCCTAATGAGACCAGATCCTTTGTTTCACTGGAGCAGACAGGGTTTCTGTCAATCACACAAACATCTGTTTATCTTTGGGTATTTCCAGCCGTTATTCATAGGGTGTGTTCAGAGATAACAGCTGATCTGATTTCATACAGGAAAATAAGTGCTCTCTGATAAGGTCAGAGGGGAATAAATCTAGCTGGCCCAAAACAGCTAAGATCAGATCCACTTATTAAGCATATTGTTAAAATTGCCATTAATAGATAGGGATTGTAGGGTATTGGCTAGTATTTCATTTTACTCTTCACTGTATAGCTCTTCATGCTGAAGTTTGTCACTGCACGCGTAAGTGTAAAATACTTTAGAGTGTAATTTTATATAGTAGCATCCTTCACACAAAGTATCACAAATGCTCTACTGTGAGATTCAATAGAATGTTTAAGTGAAAAAGAAATTGCACTTGCAGATTTCAGAAGCCATTCCCTGCCCCCCGAACCCTCCAGCTGCTGCCCAAGGACTCGAGAATGGAGTGGATCCGATTTTAAAGTGTTTTGCATCACCCCCTTCTCCTTACGTGTAGAAGAGGCTAAATGAGAAGATTGGGGGGGGGGGGAGAGGAGGAGGAAGGAGGTGTTGGGTTGCATGTCAGATATTCCTGAGAATCAGAATATAGGATTTCAGGTTTTTACATTACAAATTCAGATCTTGTCTAACTTATTTTTCCCTGTAGGACTCTGTGGCTGACTAGACCATGGGTAAGATTATGGCATCTCATGTTTTAAGGAAATGATACCACATCAATAGACAGAGGAATAGAAATTCAGTCATACTCTTAAAATTCTTCAGTTTATTATTAATTATTATTATTATTTAGCTAAAATGCTTGACACAGCTGAGAGCAGTTTTCTGTCATGGGTTCAAGACCTGGGCACCTTCATCTAAGGGCTCAGAAAGTTCCCACACATGTGTTCTAGTTCTTACAATTATAATAATTTATTATTTATATTTCAGTATCCCAAGTCTGCAAATCAAAGTCTGGTTCTATTGTACTAGGCCCTATATGAATTTAATAAAATACATTCCAAACTCCACACCACAAAGCTTTTCTAATCTAAGTAAACTAGACATCTACGGTGGTGAGATCCTCTCTCCTGCCCCTTTGTACCAAGTAAAAGGTCTGAACAGGTGTCAAGATGTTGTAGGGGCTCCTGATTTAGATGGGGAGGCTTCCCTTGGTGCAGGCAGAGGTAAGGCTGCGTTCTGAGGTCCCTGTCCTACACCCTGACAAAAGTGCAAGCAGTGTGTTGGAGGGAGAGCTGCAGCACTGCAGAGATTGCTGAAAGTGCTGCTGTCTTTAAGGCAGCTGAGGATGGCTTATGTAACGCAGACAGCCCCCCAGGGCTGCCCAAGTTAGAACCAGGGTCTCCCTAGCCTCTGGAGCAGCCCAATAGGGCTCAAAAGTGGCCTAAAGCCACATTACCCCCCCCCACACACACACACACACCCCTCTGAGCTATGAGTCCCGTTCTGCTCATCTTAGAGGCAGAGCACAGACTCTTACCTGGCTCTTTAGAGGCTATGTCCAGCAACAACAAAATACACAACATTTCCTGATATTTCTAATCTGAAAAACAAGCAGGAAAAACACCTTTTTTTGGAAGGAAAATTACCCAACTTTTTGTACCACATAAAGAAACAAAAGAATCACTCACAACCTCTTTTTTGCTTTTACTTTGCAGGTCACCTTTAAAATAAAGTTGAGTCTGGAGATAATTTGTCTTCTTTGCATTTCTAAATATAAAAACTTCCCATTTTGTTCGTTATTTTCTGAGACGAAAATTGTGATTATTACTTTCAACTTTGCCCTTGTGAATTTGTTATATTTTGTTAAAAAGAATCAGAAGACCATGGAAGGGATGATAGAAATATTCATAGGTGTTTGGAATATTTCAATGTACTTGCAGGTCCAAAGATAAATGCATTTGCATTGTTATATTTTCATTCTAACAATACAACATTTTTATCATCGAACCATTCACCTGGCAGAGTTTGGATTCTCTGTATCTGAACTGCAGCACTAAAGGCCACATGCAAACCTCGTATGTATTATTTAGACTTAAGGTAAATGTTGACTATGCCATGTATCTTCATATCCATCTTAATATGTTTGAATGTACACTGCAAACATACCATGCAAAGATGACTGGGTGATAGGCAGATCTGTTTGTATCTCTGGTTTG
>NW_020696642.1:0-7076 GCF_002925995.2 Terrapene triunguis
CAGGGGAGGGGGCGGAGTTGGGGCGGGGACTTTGGGGAAGGGGTGGAGTTGGGGCGTGGGCGTGGGCAGGGCTGGGGGCGGGGCCCCATGGAGTGTCCTCTTTTTGGACACTCAAAATATGGTAACCCTACTGTTGAGTCCAATACATTGGTAGAAGAAAGGACTATTAATGTATGGACCACTTATTATTCTGTGTAATGAAATCTACTGGCTCTATAAATCTTGTGAGGGGAATTTCCTATTTCAAGTTTGCCTCTGAGAGACACATGACAGGGTCACTGAGGAGGAGGAAGTAGTCTTAAGGAAATGGACTGGAATTTATAAGAAACCTATGTTGCTGACCCCATCTTTATTGGCCAACACCAAAATTCAAAGAGCACGACAAGATGTAATTTCCTCTCTCCTCTAGTGGTGAGTGATCTAGCCAAATGCTGTCTCTTCCAGACAACCTCTATCTTGCAGCACAGGATGGGAAATGTAGTTGCATGATTATAGTCACACATACCTTTCCCACAGAAGAGAATTGAAACCAAAAATGAAAAGGGTTGTGCTAAAGGTTTTGCTTTCTCTACTTTGTTCTTGCTTTGTGATGGCTTTGGGTAGTTCTGTCAAAACTGTGGTTAGAATGTTTTAGCGTGGGGAATAACTTCAAACTTCAAGAGCTGAGCTGATTTTGCCCAGACTTTCCACACACACAAAATATTTTGGATAGAGACAAAGCATAGAAAGTTTCATCCACTAACACAAGTTTTTGAAAAGTTTGGGCAATGTGAACCCAGAGTTACAATTTAAACTATTTTGCAAACCTAATTATGACATTTGGAATCAAGTGTTTGCTTTAATATGATTTTCATAATAGAAGGTGTGAGCTCAACTAGAGTTAAGATTAAAGTTTGATTTCCATGTTAAGCTCTATCTCTAATATTTATTTGAATCAAAATATAATGTATGTCCCTCTAAACACTTAATAACCTTATATGCAATGTTAATTTGCTTGCATGTGAAAAAGGGAGAGGTAAACCTTATTAGAGATGCAGTTCATATGCTGAGGAAATGTAGCTATTCCAGTTTATATCCCAAACATTTCTGTTTACATTACTCTCTCTTTGCATTTTGTTTTATGGATGGATACATTAAACACTAAATAATGTCAATGGTGAATAGTGGCTGCATATTAAACTCTGACTTATTCATCCCAAGTTCTTCAGTTTTCATGGCTCCTAATACTATTTATCCTTCTTCATTCTGTTGTGTGAATATCTGGGTGGCATTTAAGACATGAAAACAAACTGATGGGATAAGGGGAAGGAGAAGGAGAAGAATGAAAATACATGCAGACAGACTAAATATCTCTTTCAATGTGTGTATTTTGGCAGCCAGCTAGCAGCAACACTTCTTATGATTCCTCCATTTGATCATACCTTTATTCTCTTTGCCACCTTGTCACTTAACAAATCCACTTGCAAGAATAAGTGAATATTATACGTATATGCATAAATCTGAGTGAATAATTTATTTTTTTTGGTTCAGTGACCAAACTGGAAAAAAAAAGTTGGTTAGTTTCAAATCTAAACTGATTTTTTTCAGCTTTTCTTGCCTTAACGAAACCTCTCCCTTCTCCCCCAAAATCGTTTGGGTCGAATGAAATGTTTTCAACGTCGATTTGAGAAGACATTTTAAAAATGAAATGTTGATTCAAATTTATATTTTCAGAATGGAATATCAATTCAAAAGAAGACTTTTTTTCTAAATCAAATCCTGAAACGGTTAATTAAGAAGTGTCAAAATACCATTTTGACGTTAAAAAAATCCCTCATGTTTTATTCTGTCATAACGATTTGCTGAATTTGACCCAAATTTGTGAATAGTTTCAATCACCCCAAACAGGGGGCATTTTCTGGAAAAATTACTATTGACTGGAACATTTTGCCCAGCTTTACTGCTGAGGTCAGTTGATGGGTGGGGGAAGGGGAAAGGAAGGAGTGATGGGATGTGAATCACCTTATACACAATACTCTGTGGGAAGAGTATTTCTTCAGAGATAGAGCAGATCCAATGACACAGTTATTGAGTGATCCAACGAGGCTTCCAAACTCAGTGCCTCACAGAGGCTTATTATAAATTATGTAATTAATAATAAATTCACTTCTACAGATGCATTACATTCATAGTATGCCCCACACCAACCTCGAGATAATAATATCTTACCTTGGTTAACAGGGGCACTCTTGATTTAGTCCTGATTTTTTCTCTTTCAAATAGTTATAGTAAGAATACTATAGTTACTGCAAAAATGAACATTGCCATTAAAGTTCTTTTCTCTGTGTATTTTCATTAGGGTAGTAAGAAAATATAATGGTGAATCTCTCAATTTCTCTTCATACAGTTTAATGGTACATTGTAGAGGCTAATACTGAATGATTTAACAGTGATTCTTCTGCTCCCTCATTATTAGACAGCCATAGTCTCCTTTGTCCTTCACAATGACTTCAGAAATATAATCATGTAGAATATAGTTTTCGTCTTATTATCTGTAGTGCGAGTAGGAGTAGTTGTAATCTCATTATTTTTACTATGTGGTTGTCAGTATATATGTAATATTCATGTGAATTTTTCTGCGGTGGAGAAATATATTTGAGTAATCTCATTTTCTCTGCTATATGGTTGTAAGATTACATATATTAAAAATCCATGACTATGTGGTGATAAAATATATAATAGTAGAATCTACAAGCACTGAGTTAGGCTTGTTAGACAAAAGAACTAAAAATAACTATTTACAATTTTAATGCAGCTGAAATCAGTCACAACAATTGTATACCCATATAGTTAGTCTTTGTGTTTGTTTTTATTTTGCAATCATGTTTCCTCAAGGTATGTGACCAGTTAGTTTAAATGGCACTCGAAATGGCCATTGAATGCCTATCCTATTTTTCTTTCATTCTACTAAAGAAGACACCTTATGTGCATGTCTGTGTGTCACACATAGCTATAAAAGCAGGGTTTCAATTGAGGGTATCTGTGTCCATAAGCCCAGAAAAAGGAGGATATCCCTCCATGAACCAAGCATATTAGAAGTATTTAAGAATGAGAGATGGGATGGAGTTTGCAATAGCAATTGACATGTGTTGAAAAGTTGGGTTATTTATTTCACTTATGGATAAATATCAATATAGTTCAGGGGTGAAATTCTGGTTCCATTGCAATCAGTGGCAACATTCTTATTGACGTCAGTGGGCCTAGGATTTTATACCAGATGCTTATCTAAGGTTTATCCAAACAAATCATGTCCTTTGATCTTCAGTGACCCTTCCTTCTTGACCCATATATTTTGCTGTGGGAGGACTTTTCCTTCTTTTCTGACATCAACAACATTCCTCAAGGGAATCTTGGTAACTTTACCCCACTCGCAGGACTTTTCTTGGTAAAAGGCTCCATAGCACTCCTCTAGGATCAGTCCTTTTTTGAGTGGGGTCAGACGGTGTGTCTTCCTTCTACCAGGATCGTTTTCCCAGTGAGGATACCCTTCCACTCTCACCACTATCCTGGAGAGGTATTGAGCCCATTGCTGCCCTTTTTCAATTTCACTTCATAGCTGCACAGTGCACCATAGAAACTCCATGTTCCATACTGGGACTTCACAGGAGTTTGGTATGCTAGAACGGCACCACCAAAAAATCTACAAGCAGCAGCAACTGGCCCAGATTCTACCACCAAAAATGAGAAGTGCCAGGGGGGACTTAACTGGAATTTTCTGACCATGAAGGTGAATTAGTTTTATCATATATTATTATCATTTTTTCACTAAAAAGAAATTAAACCCCCAAACGAACAAAATTCTTTACAAGGGAGGTTTATGAAGTCATCAGATGAGGAAAGTAGAGTACTAAACAGAGGATTTTTCAAGGAAATTCAAAACAGGGCATTCATAAGTAATTGTTCCCTTACTAAAAGTTTCAGTTTTCTGTCTCCTTGATCCCAGTAGTGAAAACAGGGTCAGTCCCCTGAGCAGGAGCGCCGCCAGCTTTTCTGCCACCCTAGACGGCGGAAGGTCCCATCCCGAAATGCCGCTCCCCACAGAGGCGGCGGAAGGTCCAGCCGCCGAAATACCGCCGTGGTCGCCGCCCCCCAAATTGTAGTGCCCTAGGTGACCACCTAGGTCGCCTAATGGGTTGCACCAGCCCTGCCCCTGAGAATGATTACTCTGTGTGAGCCCACGAAAAACAAGTTGATCACAGAAATATTTCTACTCTGATTACAAGGCCTGGAAGCATTGGGGTCTCCTTCAAGTCCTTGGAGATCTGACACGGGATGGGAGAGAAGGAATATCAACACTCTTTCTCCAAAGTCTTCACCATTCCTCTTCTATGTGGGAGAGGGAGCTGTATAGTTTGTATGGCCTCCACCTCAGAAGAAGGGGGACTAATATTCTTGGGAACAGGCTGGCAAAAGTAATCAGAAGCGGGTTAAATGAATAGCAAAAGGAGAGGGTAAAAAAAGGGAAGATATTAGCACTCAGCACAAAATCAAGATGTTGGGGGGGGAAATTAATCAATAAACCAAATGACATGAAGAAAAGAAATTTTTGAATTGCCTCTACACTAGTGCTAGGAGCCTGGGAAACAAACAAGAGGAATTAGAATTATTCATTTATGATAATAAATTCAATTCAATAAATTCAATCACTGAAATGTGGTGGGATGATTTGCACAATGAATGGTAAAATCAATGCTTATAACCTATTTAGGAAGGACTGAGTAGACAAAGGGGGAAGGGAGTGGCATGCTACATAAAAATGCTATTACCTGTTTCCAAATCACTGATAACCTGTTAGAAAATTATCTTGTATGGTTATGGATCCTAAGAGATAAAGTACAAGATTGAATACTAGTTAGTGTCTGCTACAAACCACCAAATCACACTAGGGAACAGGATAACTACTTCCTTAGACACTTATCTAAACTTGTAGGGGGAAAGAAAGTATTGACTTGAATTTGAGTGACATGATGGAGGTCTCATGTTTCCATTTGTAACTTAGAATTTCTGAACATTAGAAATAACAATTTCCTAACTCAGAAAGTGCTGCAGCCAACACAGGGGAATTCTATGTTAGACATTGTCCTAATAGTTAAAGAGGAACCGATCACAGAAACTAAAAAAGTTCATGGTAGCTTATAGACAAGTGATCAGAACTTAATGATATTTATAATGTTCAAGCAGAATAAAGTCCAGACCAGTAGACGAGTCGCATCATATGCGCATTTAACTTACGCGAATTCAACTATACGCGCTTGGCAAAAAAAAACCACAACAAGATACCTGTAATTAGTGAAGGCAATTCCACCCAATGAGCATATGCCCCGAAGTGAGCGTGAGATGGGAGACATGAATCTGCTTTTCCCTCAGTCGGTCTCAGTTCCCACGTGTAAGCATCTCGCTGTGCTGAGTGTGATTCTAGAGTTTAAAGATACGTATTTTTCATACAACATGCCCCCTAAATGCAAGCCAACTACTTCATCTGGTGCTCAACCGAAGAAACAGCGATCTGTTCCAATGCTGGAGGAAAAACTGGCTGTGTTGGACTTATTGAGAGACGGTATGTCGGTCTCCAATGTGGCACGTAAATATGGCCGCAACGAATCTAGCATCCGTGTCATCAAGATTCGAGAGAGAGAAATTCGTCAAGCCGTGGCATCAAGTGCTCCAATAACTGCTAAGGTGATGAGCCAGGTGCGTGATAAGACTTTGGTGAAGACTGAAAAGGCATTAAACTTATGGCTGGAAGACATGAATCGTAAACGTGTGCCTATCGATGGCAACACGTTGTGAGAAAAGGCTCTTAGCCTCTATGTGCTGTTCAAACCTCCTGCCAAAGAGGGACAGCCTTCTGTTGAGAAGGAATTCAAAGCCAGCCAAGGTTGGCTTAACAGTTTTAGGAACCGCTTCAACCTCAAAAACGTGCAGACTACTGGTGAAGCTGCATCTGCCAATGAAGAGGCAGCAAAAGCCTACCCTGAAATTGACAAATTAATTGAGAGCCATAGAGAAACATTGACTAATGAAGAGTTAGAGGAACTGATAAAATCATCTACAGAAGTCGAAGATGGTGACGACAAACAGGAAGAGCCAGCAAGTTGGAATCTTCATAAATTTGCTGAAGAGTTCCAAGCAGCGAAACACCTGAATTATTTAATTTCGGAATACAATCCCCCTATAGAACGAAGCCTCAAAATCACACGTAGTATTAAGGACGATTTGAGACCGTATCAAGAAATGTTTGAGCAGCTCAAGAGACAACAGCGACAGTTGCGGATCACCATGATTTTCAAGGAAAAACAGGCAGCAACAGATGAGCCTACACAATCAACTTCTCAAGCTGAACCAGAGCCAACCACTTCGTCTACGACTCGCTCTCCATCACCCAAGTTCTCCATCATCTCCGTTTCCTGGATTGAAATCAAGCCCTGATGACCCCATGTAATTACCCCCTGTAATAACCACCTGTAATTAAAAATACAGTACTGTAAAATTATATTTTGCATATGTACTCTTTATTATATACTGTACATTTATACATATTACTGTACAGGGTTGTATACACAAAACCATGTACAGTATGCTGTACTTTATGGGCGATTTAAGTGATTTTCAAGGGTAATTTTGACTATACGTGATTTTCGCCGTACGCGCTGACTTTAGAACCTAACCCCCGCATAAGATGCAACTCCACTGTAATACATATACTTGGTGCTTTAATAGGGCCAATTTCACAAAGCTATAAACAATTTATGAGCCAGATCAGCTGGGAGGAAGAATGTAATCAGAAAAAAGTGAATTATAATTAGGAATGCTTTAATAACATTTTATTAGATGCCCCAAAAGATGCATTCCCACAATTTAGGAAGAAGGCTGTGCTGGCTAAAACACAAACAAACAAACAAACAAACAACCTAGTTTATATTGAAACAAATGGAAGAAAGGGGAAGTTGATAGTGATGAATATCGATGGCGTTTTGCGAACAGGGGCTTTTTGCGACCAGGGGCTGCTAACAGGGAGTTTCGCAAGGGAGTTCTCC
>NW_020696642.1:7086-10662 GCF_002925995.2 Terrapene triunguis
CCAGGGAGCGTTTGCGACCAGGGGCTGCTAACAGGGAGTTTCGCAAGAGAGTTTGGAAGGGGAGTGGGAAGGGGCGAGGGTCCCTTGCCGGTTCTATCTGTTTTCCCTTTATTCCCCTTAAAACTTAAACTTCTTGCTTAAACAACCCTTTCAGCGGACAGGGGGCTGCAGATGGGAGTTTGACAGAGGGAGGCTTACGATGGTTAGGAAGACCCGCAACACCTGTGCCAGCACTGCTTCTGTCTCCTCCACCTGCGCCTGTAGCCAGACAGAGCGCCTGAGCATGGATGCTTCTACCCAGATCCTGGTGTGGTTTTGCTGAGACTGTAACTTGCAATTTCCACTTACTGATATCCAGGCTGAGGGGACCATCCAATGTGAAAGGTGCCTGCTGGTGGAATCTCTCAGGCAGCAGGTGGGAGAGCTACAGGAGGAGGTGGCTAGGTTGAGAAGCATCCGAATCCACGAGCAATTCCTGGACAGTGTCCATGTGGAGACAGCTGAGGTAGCTGTCCCAGGACACAGGACTGCTGATACACCACTGGTGGAGGAGGAGATGGCTCAGGGTGGACACTGGCAGCTGGTTACTTCTGGCAGCAGGCAGTGCTCCACCCCTGCTCCGAACCCTCCCGCTGTGGTAATAGGTAACCGTTATGCTCTTCTTGATACAGGAAAGAAGGCATCACCCCCTACAGTAAAGGAGGAGTAGCCTCGTACCCCTAAGGCTGGGAGGTCTGCTGCCACCACTGCGAATAGGAAACGTAGGGTAGTGGTGGTCGGAGACTCTCTGCTGAGGGGGACGGAGGCGCCCATCTGTCGCCCTAACATTTCATCTCGGGAGGTATGCTGCCTGCCGGGAGCCCGTATCCGAGACGTTACGGAGGCATTGTCGAGGATTATCCAGCCCTCTGACTACTACCCCATGCTACTCATCCATGTGGGCACAAATGATACTGCGCGGTGTGACACTGAGCGGATCAAGAGTGACTACAGGGCTCTGGGAGTACGGGTGAAGGAGTTTGGAGCGCAGGTGGTATTCTCTTCGATTCTTCCTGTCAAAGGTAGGGGCCCGGGCAGAGACAGATGCATCATGGAGGTGAATGCCTGGCTGCGAAGATGGTGTCGCCAGGAGGGCTTTGGCTTCCTAGACCACGGGATGCTATTTGAGGAAGGACTGCTAGGCAGAGATGGTGTTCACCTTTTGAGGAGGGGAAAGACCCTATTTGGACACAGACTGGCTAACCTAGTGAGAAGGGCTTTAAACTAGGTTCGACGGGGACAGGTGAGCAAAGCCCGCAGGTAAGTGGGGAACATGGAGACCTGGGAGATGGGTCGGAGACGAGAGGGAGTGTGGGCTATATTGGCAGAGAGAAAGGAGGGTCAGGACAAAACCGGGAGGAAAGATCAAACCAGTATCTTAGATGCCTATATACAAATGCGAGAAGTATGGGTAATAAGCAGGAAGAACTGGAAGTGCTAATAAATAAATACAACTATGACATTGTTGGCATCACTGAAACTTGGTGGGATAATACACATGATTGGAATGTTGGTGTGGATGGATACAGCTTGCTCAGGAAGGATAGACAGGGGAAAAAGGGAGGAGGTGTTGCCTTATATATTAAAAATGTACACACTTGGACTGAGGTAGAGATGGACATAGGAGATGGAAGTGTTGAGAGTCTCTGGGTTAGGCTAAAAGGGGTAAAAAACAAGGGTGATGTCATGCTAGGAGTCTACTATAGGCCACCTAACCAGGTGGAAGAGGTGGATGAGGCTTTTTTAAACAACTAACAAAATCATCCAAAGCCCAAGATTTGGTGGTGATGGGGGACTTCAACTATCCGGATATATGTTGGGAAAATAACACAGCGGGGCACAGACTATCCAACAAATTCTTGGACTGCATTGCAGACAACTTTTTATTTCAGAAGGTTGAAAAAGCTACTAGGGGTGAAGCTGTTCTAGACTTGATTTTAACAAATAGGGAGGAACTCGTTGAGAATTTGAAAGTAGAAGGCAGCTTGGGTGAAAGTGATCATGAAATCATAGAGTTTGCAATTCTAAGGAAGGGTAGAAGGGAGAACAGCAAAATAGAGACAATGGATTTCAGGAAGGCGGATTTTGGTAAGCTCAGAGAGCTGATAGGTAAGGTCCCATGGGAATCAAGACTGAGGGGAAAAACAACTGAGGAGAGCTGGCAGTTTTTCAAAGGGACACTATTAAGGGCCCAAAAGCAAGCTATTCCGCTGGTTAGGAAAGATAGAAAATGTGGCAAAAGACCACCTTGGCTTAACCACGAGATCTTGCATGATCTAAAAAATAAAAAGGAGTCATATAAAAAATGGAAACTAGGACAGATTACAAAGGATGAATATAGGCAAACAACACAGGAATGCAGGGGCAAGATTAGAAAGGCAAAGGCACAAAATGAGCTCAAACTAGCTAAGGGAATAAAGGGGAACAAGAAGACTTTTTATCAATACATTAGAAGCAAGAGGAAGACCAAAGACAGGGTAGGCCCACTGCTCAGTGAAGAGGGAGAAACAGTAACAGGAAACTTGGAAATGGCAGAGATGCTTAATGACTTCTTTGTTTCGGTCTTCACCGAGAAGTCTGAAGGAATGCCTATCCTAGTGAAGGCTAATGGGAAGGGGGTAGGTTTAGCAGATAAAATAAAAAAAGAACAAGTTAAAAATCACTTAGAAAAGTTAGATGCCTGCAAGTCACCAGGGCCTGATGAAATGCATCCTAGAATACTCAAGGAGCTAATAGAGGAGGTATCTGAGCCTCTAGCTATTATCTTTGGAAAATCATGGGAGACGGGAGAGATTCCAGAAGACTGGAAAAGGGCAAATATAGTGCCCATCTATAAAAAGGGAAATAAAAACAACCCAGGAAACTACAGACCAGTTAGTTTAACTTCTGTGCCAGGGAAGATAATGGAGCAAGTAATTAAGGAAATCATCTGCAAACACTTGGAAGGTGGTAAGGTGATAAGGAACAGCCAGCATGGATTTGTAAAGAACAAATCATGTCAAACCAATCTGATAGCTTTCTTCGATAGGATAACGAGTCTTGTGGATAAGGGAGAAGCTGTGGATGTGGTATACCTAGACTTTAGTAAGGCATTTGATACGGTCTCTCATGATATTCTTATCGACAAACTAGGCAAATACAATTTAGATGGGGCTACTATAAGGTGGGTGCATAACTGGCTGGATAACCGTACTCAGAGAGTTGTTATTAATGGTTCCCAATCCTGCTGGAAAGGCATAACGAGTGGGGTTCCGCAGGGGTCTGTTTTGGGACCGGCTCTGTTCAATATCTTCATTAACGACTTAGATATTGGTATAGAAAGTACGATTATTAAGTTTGCGAATGATACCAAACTGGGAGGGATTGCAACTGCTTTGGAGGACAGGGTCATAATTCAAAATGATCTGGACAAATTGGAGAAATGGTCTGAGTTAAACAGGATGAAGTTTAACAAAGACAAATGCAAAGTGCTCCACTTAGGAAGAAAAAATCAGTTTCACACATACAGAATGGGAAGAGACTGTCTAGGAAGGAGTA
>NW_020696643.1:0-1240 GCF_002925995.2 Terrapene triunguis
TCATTAGAGGAGGTTTTGGAACAAATTGATCAATTAAACAGCAATAAGTCACCAGGACCAGATGGGATTCACCCAAGAGTTCTGAAGGAACTCAAATGTGAAATTGAAGAACTGCTAACTGTAGTCTGTAACCTATCATTTAAATCAGCTTCTGTACCAGATGACTGGAGGAAAGCTAACGTGAGGCCAATTTTTAAAAAGGGCTCCAGAGGTGATCCCGGCAATTACAGGCCTGTAAGTCTGACTTCAGTACCGGGCAAACTGGTTGAAACTATAATAAAGAATAATATTGTCAGACATATAGATGAACATAATTTGTTGAGGAAGAGTCAACATGGTTTTAGTAAAGGGAAATCATGCCTCATCAATCTACTAGAATTCTTTGAGGGGGTCAACAAGCATGTGGACAAGGGGGATCCAGTGGATATAGTGTACTTAGATTTTCAGAAAGCCTTTGACAAGGTCCCTCACCAAAGGCTCTTATGCAAAGTAAGCTGCCACGGGATAAGAGGGAAGGTGCTCTCATGGATTGGTAACTGGTTAAAAGATAGGAAACAAAGGGTAGGTATAAATAGTCAATTTTCAGAATGGAGAGAGGTAAATAATGGTGTCCCACAGGGATAGAGCGCCACTCAGCTCTGCTCCTAGTCCTGCCCTGACTGCCAGCCACTCACTCAGGGATCTGCTACTAGCTGCCGGGCCCACACCCGGGGTCCTGGCTGGCAACTCCATGCCTGGGCATCTGCTCTCAGCCCTGTGTCTGGGGATCAATCCGTGCCCCCAGCTGTGACCCCAGCCTCGGCCACCTTACGCTTGTCCACGACCCCCTCCCTGAGCTTTGAACTTGCTCCCAGCTGGCAGGGGGGGCACAGACAGGAGTAAGGGGGTGCGAGGTAAAAAGTTTGGGGACCACTGATTTAGGATAACGCAACATAAACCTGATTTGAATGGAAAGAAGAGCCTCCACACAGGGGTTTTCATGGTTGAACTACCTCAGATTAAAATCCCACCATTGGTCAAATAATGGATCTTTCTTGTATAGACAAAGCCTGAGAATCTGGGCCTCTGTTTTCTCTCTCTCGGCCCACAACCAGGACCCAATCCTAGTACAACAAAGAGCTACAACTGAGGTCTCTCTTTGCCTCGCTGGACACCCCAGCTCTCACCTGTCGCCGGCGGCATTGCTACGTTGGCACAGCTCTTTCATGCAAGAGCTCTTCTGAAAACACATCCACACCTG
>NW_020696644.1:0-1390 GCF_002925995.2 Terrapene triunguis
TGTAAGCAGAGTCAGGATGAGCTCTACCCTGACATCTGGTGGTGAATTATGGCGAGTGTGGAAAAGAACTCCAGGGGCGGATCTCGTTTGCATAGGCACACCCACACGCCTAGCATGAGCCCACAGCAACCAAAAGTGGTTACTTTGGCTGGTGTGGGATCCCCAATTTCTCTGTTATTGGGGCAGGAAGAATAAAGTTTTGTTACCCTGATTCTGTGAATCAAGGCCAGTGGAACTGTTGTATGACAGAAGGACTGAGTGAATCCGTCACCATTACCTAAGTAGCATTTGCTTGTCAAGGGGCATGGGTTACAAAACCCAGTGAATTGAGAGAGGATGGGGACAGGTATTTGTACCTGATGGTATGGGCCCCCTCTGAGGGTCCGAAACACCAATTGCACTGCCTCCTCTCTCCACTGTTGAATGTCAGAGCTAACTTTGATTCCCGTAGGAGTCTAGTTACAGGCTGCTGAGCTGAATTCACTTTGAGCCAACGGTGCACCAGCACTGGGGCTCCCCTACTATACTATGAGCTGAAATCGCTAAGAGCTGAAATCACAAAAGAGCTGATGTTATTAAGAGCTGAGTGCTGTGTTAACTAGTGGGGGAGCCTGAAGCTATATTGCTCAGCAGCTGACGGAGCAATTTGTGGGGACGACTGGAGGAGCAGCGAGCGGCGTGGAGACTTGCGGGGCCGGTTGGAGTGGCCCAAGGAACGGCGAGCAGAGCTGTTTGCGGGGACGGCTGGAACGGCTCACAGGTCGGTGAGCGGAGCGGCTTGTAGAGCGGAGCAGTTCGTGGGATGGCAGGAAAGTGGACTGGCTCGTGGTAAAGGCTGTGGCGGAACCCCCACGGAGAGACAGACGGCTGGCCAGCCTCGGATCACGTAAGGTGCCCCTTAACACCCTGCGTGCTCCCCCCTTTTACTCTGGGGCTGCACGGATCAGGGACAGAGACTTTGGGGGTTGTTGGACTTTTGGGACTTTGGGTGGTTGCTGGACCCAAGAGACTTTGGGGGTGTTGGACTTTGGGGACTCTGGGTGATTTTTGGGTTGCGGGATTCAAGAACCAAAGGGAAAGGACACAGCCCAATTTGCTGGGGTGGGTTTTGCTCATGGTTTGTGTTATGAATCCTGTTTGTGGTGTTTTCACAATTTTATGCTGATGTCGTTTACCTCATGTCATTAAACATTTTCTGCTACACTCAGACTCCGTGCTTGCGAGAGGGGAAGTATTGCCTCTTAGAGGTACCCAGGGGGGTGGTATGTAATTGTCCCAGGTCACTGGGTGGGGGCTCGAGCCGGTTTTGCATTGTGTTATTGAAACGGAACCCCTAGATACAGAACCCGGCCCTTGTTGCTGCCAACTTAGATGGGCAGAAGGGTTACAT
>NW_020696645.1:0-5784 GCF_002925995.2 Terrapene triunguis
AACAGCCCAGTGTGGTGCTGAGTGTTGCCCATACTGTGGCCGCCCGCATGTCCCCATTCGTGCACCAGATGGACTTTGCCATCGACTGGATGGCAGTGGAGGCCGGACGGGCCTTGTACAGGAGAGTGAGGCCTGTGCTGGGGGGGTGCTGGGAGACCCTGGCTGGAGAACCCCAGCTTCTCCGCCTAGCCCAGGGCACAGCTGGGACCAACTCTCCTTGCTGTGTTTAACCCCTTCTGCACCAGGGTAACGGGCACCCCTGTTACTCTCAGCCTCGTCTATGCCCTTCCTGCAGCAAAAATGACTCAGGCATCCCAGCTCTCTGGGCGGGCGCTGTCCAGGCCAGCAGCCGTGCTGTTTCCAGAGGGGCCAGGCAAGACCTGACCAGCTGCCTGTGACCCCTCCATGGGACTCAGGTTTTCACCGGGGCTGACCTCACTTCAATCCCTTCCTGGCTGCAGATGTTGGATTGAGAGCAGCCCGGGTGCTCTGGGGATGGGGGTGTCCCAGCCCAGGGCGGGTGCCAGCTGGGGCTGTCAGACTCGCCACTCATTGCATGTGCTCTCCCAGCCCAGGCGGTAGGGGGCATTCTCCCTCGGGCAGACACCAGCTCAGCATTCAGACGCGCCACTCATTGCATGTGCTCTCCCAGCCTAGGTGGTAGGGGGCGCTCTCCCTGGGGGAGACACTGGCTCAGCTGGCTGGCTCATTGCATGCACTCTCCCAGCCAATGTGATAGGGGACGCTCTAGTTCTAGGGCTAGAGGAACCCAGCCCTGGGGAACCTAGGTCCTGCAGGATAGCTCCATTGGGAGGGGACTTGTAGAAAGAAGGAGTAGAGCTCCATATGAACACACAAGTGACATAAGCAGCACATTGATAGAATTACAGACCCCCTCCCCCAGAAGAGTAACCCTAATCAATGAGCCTACCCAAAGTGACGGGCACATCTGGTAACAGCATGCAAAAAGCCTTTTTCCTTCCTCAGGAAAGTTGGATCCCATGCATGTTGGTTAATGAGGATGCTGGGAGATTGCTTTAGGTGAAAAACTGCTGTAATAATTGATTTTAGCCTGTTAATGTAAAATTTAGACTCTAAGAAGCATGTTATGATTTTCATTTTATATGTAACCAGTTCTGTTTCCATTATCCTGACTCAGTACCTCTTAAATCTTAATCTTTGATAATAAATTTAGGATTATTCCACTATACATATATCTCATTGCTGCGAGGTTATAAATGATCTGATCTTGAGCTGTACCAATCAAGCTGTTTGGATTCTGTTCCCTGGTAATTTCTGTGAGTGTCCTGTGACAGTAACCCGATGCTACTGGGGGACACTTTCAGAGGGGCTTGGGGGCTGCGATGCAACTACTGTTACCGTGCAAGGCAGAGCAAGGGCTGGCAGAGCCCTGTGGAGATTGGTAGGATGGCTAACAGACCGGTGATGTTATGCTTGACTAGATATCAGCTCCCTGAGAAAATCTTCCTCTCGCCAGATGGGTAACAAGGTGACTCAGAGCCTGGGCACCCCAAGAAAGCTGCACACATACCCCTGTAACCTGCTTTCCCTCCTCCAGGGGCCTCTTTATCTTAGCCAAACCTCAAATATGTTCAAACCGTGTTCAAATATGTTAAGGACTGTTACAAAAAGGACCCTGATCAACTGTTCTCCGTGTGCACTGGAAGTGGGAGAAGTAGGAATCAGCTTAATCTGCAGCAAGGGAGATTTAGGTTAGATATTAGGAAAAACTTTCTCACTATAAAGACAGATAAGCTCTGGAATATGCTTCAAAGGGAGGTTGTGGAATCCCCATCATTGGAGGTTTTTAAGAACCCATTAGACAAAGAGCTGTCAGGGACGGTCTAAGTATAGTGCCGGACGGGATGATCTTTCTAGGACCCTTCCAGCCCTACATTTCCAGGATTCTCTGAACTGTGGAGTTTAACTGGTGAGCCCCACAGCGAACTGACCCTGCAGCGTTCACCCAGCTCTAGTCCAATGTGAATTATTAACAAAATGAGCTGGTCCCTGATATGGAGAAGTCACAAGACCAGTGAGCACAGCAGGACATACCCTATCAGAGATACCCAGTGACAGTTGTTCCCTTGTAGTGCAGTGGGGGAAGCTAGGGAATCCAATGGTTCCTCTCGGATAAAGTCTTGCAGTACACAAACAGGGACTTGGCTTAGAAAAGAAAGAAGAAATCAGGCCTCTGAGCAATTGAAACAGATACTTCAAACAGTTTAGTAGGAAATGTGTGCACAGTAAATCCAAAATCTTGGGCTGGGTTATTTACATATGACCTTCTTTGTGAGATACTTGGCCAGCACCTGAAAAAGAAATGTGAAGAGTCATGAGTATTTGTCCAGTGCCCCTTAATACACATAAACAGAGTGGAGAATACTAGGGAATACCAATCTGATAACATGGACCAGGAATAAGCTGCTGGATACGGTATAGAAAGCAATCACAGGAAACACTACAAGATTAGGGGAACCCATATTACTTAATATAGTCGCTTTTGAATGAGCGGAATGTGTCAATTCAGCAGGGATCTCTATTGATTTCCTTCCAATATTCAACTGTTACAGGAACATTGTCTCCCCATTGAGAGCTATAAGCAGTAACATCCCAGACTCCCTCTGCCTTTCGCCCTCCTCTGCTAACTGCTGCCTGGTGAATCCCCACAGGCCCTGAACCCAGGGGGACAGTAAACTGGAGAATGAGGTGGTGATGGAGACTAGAAACCTGACCATTCAGTGACCTTTTTCTATGAGGTGGAGGATCATAGTAGCTAACTTTGGAGGATGAGTTCTATCTGCTGAGCGCCTTCTCTGAAGGGCAGAGCATCCTTATCTCCCAATAACATCAGTGGGAGTTTGAGAACACTCAGCAACTCATAGGATTGGGCAATACAAATACAAAGGCCTTGGGTGACTAAAGTTAAGCACTAAAATCTGCAGTTAGATGCCTAAATACTCATTATAGCCACCTGCAGCCATGCTGATTAAATCTCTATCAGCATTGTGGTGTTTAAAATAGATATTTGAAAAACAAGGGGACTGATGTTTATAGGCATATTTGTCCTTTGGTTGACATCAGACAACTTTATGCCAGGTGAGTGAATTTTCCAAACCTGGATACCTAAACTTTGACTCCTAACAATCACATGTAGGTGCATAAATAGGGGTGGGATTAGTGGTAAAGTCACCTTTTTGCTGCCCTATGTTGCAGTGGAGCAGGACAAAGTAGCCATAAAGCTGCCCTAAGAGGCAGCTAGGATTTCCCCAGCAGGTGCAAATCCCTAACACAGAGAACTAGCATATATAGTGTACAGCCAGTGTAGCTGTCACCAACTCCTAGCTTCCCACCCAAGTATATGGGGTGTGAGCTGGAAACAGAAGATGGCACACACAGTGTGTGTTGTGCTACAGCAATGTCCAGTGCAGCAATGGCTGTTTCAAGGCAGCATAATTTAGAACAACCCAGAGTCTAGAGCTCAGGTGTATTTGAGGATCTGGGCCAGTACTTGGCTGTTACTATAGTAATGACCCCTGAGCAAGCAGTATAATGTACATGCTTATCACTGAGCTTGCCCCGAGAGAAGATTTGACCAATCAGGGGGAGTTCCGAGGTTTGCGTGACCCCTCTAAGAACTCCTACCACCATCATCCACCAATCAGGAGGGGTTTCAGCCGCCGGGGACCACCCCGAGAGGAGATTTGACCAATTGGGGGGAATTCTGGGGTGGGGTGACCAGTCCGGAAGTGGTTCATGTGACCCTTCTAAGACCTCCTCCCAAACACTCTCTACCAATCGCGATGGGTTTCGGCTGCAGAGGATTGCCCCGAAAGGAGATTTGACCAAAATAGGGCAGGTTCTGGGATGGGGTGAACCACCCAGAAGAGGGTCGTGTGACCCCTCTAAGAACTCCTCCCAAGCCCTCTGCCAATCAGAATGCAGCACCGTCACCCCGTAAGTCCCAGCGCTGGGCAGAGGAGGCCATCTCTTACCAAGAAGACATGTTTTAGAAATCGTGGAAAGGCTGAGAGGAAACATGGACTCCTCTACCACCCCCGTGAGAACTTTGGACTTTGTTTTAACCCCGAGGACCTTTGGACTTGTGTGGAGAAAATGTTACAGCAGCGACAGTTCCGAAGAGGATGAGGGAGCAGCCGAGGGGATTCCTTTGGCCCAGCCATTGATGGATATGCCAGAAGCCAAACCCGAAGCCCAACCACTCATGAGACACCCCGATGAGCATGGTGGCCTCTCGTCGTCCACCACCCTGGAGGAGGAAGGGGATCATGGCTTGCGGGAGTCACCGGTGGACAAGGTGAATGGAAAAGACATCGCTCAGGTAAATGAATGATTAAGAAGCGACAGTCGATGATGGGGTGTAATGGGGTTAGGAACCTGGGGTTGTGTAAATCTAAAAACAAGCAATGGGAACTTACACTTGTTTCTTGTCTGAAAATCTCTTGACAGCTCGACGATGCCTTTCTAGAGGACCCAGAGGCCCTGGTCAGCATTGCATCAAGCAGCGAAGATGAACTCCGAGGATGATGGCTATGAGTAGTTTAGGAGGAGGTTTGGCATGGAACTCGCTGAGCCAGTGCCACGTTGTGAGCGTAAAAAATTATGCGGACTATTGTACGCGTTGCTGTTTGTGCTGTTCTTAATCACTGTCTTAGGGAAAAGCTTTTTGAAGATTCTGAGGGCTGTGTCATAGATGCACCAGCCCAATGGCACCATGACCGTGTGACTTGGACTTCAATGGATATAAACTGCAAGCTCCAGGGCCTGTGTGCTGAACTGTGGTTGGAAAGCTTATTGAACACTATTATTGCCATAGGTTATGCTATGCAATTTCTGTGCCTAACCCAAGAACATTTAACACAAGGGGTGACCTTGATAAATGCTGTGCAATTCAGTGGAGACCCTGACCATGTTTTAAAGAAAATGCCCAAACCGGAAGATGCCTGCTTACAGCGTTATGTTGACCGTCTGATCCGCACAAAAAGTGACAGAACCCTGCTTAAGAAAAAGACTTTTTGTAAGAAATCTAATAGGATTAAGTTAGAGAATGGTGAGGGGACAGCCTTAGAAAGCCTGAATCCTCAGAAAAGTATATTTTTTTATGATTTTGAATACACGCAGGAGACTGGGTTGCACACTCCCAATTACATTTTTGCTATGTCCCTAAAGCCGGAAAAGTCCTGGGAATTTAAGGGCGATGAGTGTCTTTCTATGGTTGTTAAGACCTTTATTGGCAAAGAGTTCCAGGACTACACATTCCTAGCGCACAATTCCAAAGGTTACAATGTGTACTTCATCGTTAGACAGTTACTGAAGGAAAAGATGTGCCTAGAATTGATCACTCAGGATAGTAAACTAATGTGTGTGGAAGTTAAGGTCCTGGGCATTCGTTTTATAGACTCTTTAAACTTCTTGCCCATGAAGCTTAGCAAGCTCCCACAGGCAATGGGGTTTGAAGGGTTCAAAGGGTATTTTCCACATTTTTTTAACACTTGAGAAAATCAAAATTACATGGGGCCTATGCCCGGCGTGGAGCACTGTGGTGTAGAAAGCATGATGCCCAGGGAAAAAGCAGAGTTTCTCGACTGGTATCGGGACCATAGGTCTGAGATGTTTGACTTGCAGAAAGAGCTCGCGTATTACTGTGAGCAGATGTCAAAGTTTTGAGACAGGCTTGTATCCTATACAGAAAAGAGATTATGAAAATGACGGAGAAGGGAGATATAGTAGAGAGAGGACCTG
>NW_020696646.1:0-9374 GCF_002925995.2 Terrapene triunguis
TGAAAGAAAAGGGGCTTGTCTCTTTCTAGAAACATAGGAATTGCCAGCCTGGTTCAGACCCATAGTCTGGCTAGTCAAGTATCCTGTCTCCAGTAATGGCCAGCACCGGCTGCTTCAGAGGAAGCTGCAAGAAAGCCTGTAGCGGGCAATTGAGGGGAAACCT
Source organism: Terrapene triunguis (assembly GCF_002925995.2). Classification (NCBI taxonomy): domain Eukaryota; kingdom Metazoa; phylum Chordata; order Testudines; family Emydidae; genus Terrapene; species Terrapene triunguis. The sequence continues at coordinate 164 of NW_020696646.1, forward strand.
GCCCACAGGTAAAATTTCTTCCTAAACCCCAATAATAAGATCTTGGCTTATGTCCTTCAGCTAAGAGTTTATATCCCTTCCAAAACTGTTGTTTTTGTTGTTTTAATTATCAAGCTTTGTAGTCCGAGATTACAGTGAAATGAACATACAGACCTGTGTTTTTTCCCAGTAACCACACCAGTTCGTGATATGTATGATACAATATGTGATCAGATGATCAGAGATCTATCAATGTAGATCATAGTTCTATAGATCTATCAATATGGTCATTGATGCATCAAGATAGATCTCTCTAGTTATCACTAATGCGGTTTATCATTTGAGACAGTGAATGTCAAATGACAGGCGTCCAGGAAGGGGCCTAGTGAGGAGGGTTGTGTACTGGAAAGGATGTGGACTGTGGTTAGGGCACGGTTTCCCAAACTGCAGGGTCAGCCCCCATAGGTGGAGTCTGGGTGGGACCTAAAACTCTTGTCTGTCTTTTTGACTACCTTGAAAAGAAAAGAATGCAAATTACGGCACGGGATTTTCTGTTAGATTTCCTGTGTGCTTGTTCCATTTCCAACCACAGTCTCTCTCCTGCCTCCGGGAGGACAATAGGGACTGTGCACAGTTCTCCTCTCAGTCCTCCCTGCTCTTGCCCAGCCAGCATGGAGTTGCTTGTGGAGAGAAAGCAGGGAGGAGAAGAAGTAAATAGCTGTAGTTGCCAGCAGCTATCTCAGGGTTTAGCTGATAAAGAGGAGAGGGAGTCTTCGTGCCCCCACCCATTCTGCTCCCCCAGCCTGTTCCCTTTGAGTCCCTTTATCCCCAACTTGTACCTCTTTTAGGCCCATTTCTCACCCCCTTCCCTGAGTCCCCAGTTTCTCTTCAGGCTCATTCATCTCACTGAAATATTGCAAAGTAAATGCTAGTGTGAGTTTATATCCTTTACTCTTCTAGTATTGCATTAATTATTGCTATATGTGAATGTTGTCTCTAACTCACCCGAAGATGGGGACTGAGCTCGTTTGCCTCAATAAAAGTGAGGCATGATAGCAGAAAGTTTGAGACCCACTGGGGCAGGGAGTGGATGTCAGAGAGCCACGTTACCTGGTCTTGGAGTGAGAGGCTGTCAGGGAGGACGGATATACAGGGGTGCTGGAACAATTTTTATAGTGGGGTGCTGAGAGCCATTGAATCAAAGTGTAAATCCTGTATATGATGGAAACCACTTCAAGCCAGAGTGTGCGGCAGCACCCCCGCATCCCTAGTTACAGCATCTATGGGGATATATAGTGATTGGCAGGATATGGAGAAGGGATGTGGGGGGTGGAGGGAGCATACAGAGGACTGGGATGAATGGAAGCAGGTTGCAGTAGACTAAGGCCTTGTCTACACTGCAGAGTTTTGTCGACAAAAGTTATGCCACTTTTATTAAACTACTTTAATTAAACCGCTGTTGCATGTCCACATTATGCTCCTTGTGTCAGTGGAGTGCATCCACATTAGCAGCTCTTGCATGGATACAGAGCAGTGTCGGTAGCTATCCCATTGCGCAACTGGTCGCAGGGTGCTTTGGGAAAGGTGTGCAGTACTTCATGGGGCAGGTACAGCATCACATGATGCAGGTTTCTCAATTCCATCGTTGCATGGGCATCCTAATACCTTGTCAGCCACTTTTCAACTGAAGTGTGTGTTGTGGGGAGAGGCAGGAACAGAGTGTGTGTTGGGGAAGTATGTGTGTTGGGGTAGAGTGAGTGTGTCGGCATGCTGTCTCTTTAAGTTCAGACAGCAGCCTGACCAACCTATCCTGAGGCAGGGGGAGGGGGACACTGCCCCAAACATCACCCCTGGCTCTGCATGGCACAGCAGTCTTTCCCCACCACCTCCCCACAGCAGCAGTCCCCTCTGCCTGCCTGCCTATGGTTCTGTGATCGGGACCTCCTCGTCAACTTCCTCCTAGCGATACCCAAGGTGGCCCTCTATAACACCAGTGAGAGGATGTTGGCTGAGGGGGTTCTCTGCGACTGTGGGGCCTATTTCCAATCCTCCCTCCATTCATGCATCTGGGCAGAGTTCCTTTGGGCGGAGTCCGCTAGCTCCCTTGATACATTTGAGGAGCAGTGGGTGCTGTCCGGGGTTCTCTGCTCGGTGTCCCCTTCAGGTTCCCTATTTTTGACTCTTTCACCTTCAAACCCATCCCTGTTATTTTTTCTGTTGTCCCCTGTAATTACTTGAGTTTCCGGGCCCTGTGGATCCTCCTCATAGGCTGGGGGAGGATCCTTTAGCCATGGGTGGGCTTGCGCCTGTCCACCTCCCTGGAATCCAATAGGATATGGTTCTGTGATTCCCTCTGAGTTCTCCTACAGCCTCCTCAGCTGCCAGGAGTGGCATCCTCAACAGCTCTCCATGCTGAGGAATGTCAAAGCAAAAGCAGCACAGCACAGCAGTCCCCATGGCACAGCACAGCAGCCCCCCCAATCCTCGCAGCAGCAGTCTGCCTGTCGCTGTGTTCCTAGTGCAAGGGAGAACAGAAGGATTACATGTTAATGATTTGCTCTTTGCTGCTGGAGTTGAGGAGCAAGCTCAGCTTTCAGAACTTCCTGGAGCTTTGAAAGGGTGGGGCGCATGTCTGCAGCTAGGTGCAGGGCAGTCGAGTTCAAAAGAATGAGCAGAGCAGTCACAGAGGGCATTGTGGGATACTGGGGGAGGCCAGTTATGTCGACATAATGAACAGCAGCATCTACACTGGCGCTTTGTCATTTTAACTTTGCTGCAAATAGCTCTTTGCCTCTCGTCTAGGTGGTTTTATTTTGTCGGCAAAACAGCAGAGTTTTGCCGCCAAAAATAGCTTTGTAGGGTGTACACCTCCACTGTTTTGTCGGCAAAAGCTGCCTTTTGTCCATCTTAAAGTAAAACAAAAGCACCTGGGGTTAGCACAGAGGAGTCCACAAGCCATAAAGAAATAAAAAGAGATAAACCCAATTGCGTCTTCCTAGACATTTCCTGATCTACTTACATATCTGGGGTTTCAAATGAGTAGTTTCTGGTATGATACTGAGGATTTTTCATACCTGGCCCCAAGCTTCTTACAGCATCACTCTGCCCTGTCCGCCTCTCCCCGGGAGAACAACAACAGACAGACAAAAGGGGAGTCTAGTTTCAATTTAAAAAGTTCTAGCCTTCCCACTGTGTCTTTTGGCCAGGTACCCACTCACTTCCTTTTACCTATGTATAGCAGTGAGACTTTTTAACCCTTTACAGGTAGAGTAATTAGAGAACAGCTACTAAGAGGGATTTTATAGCTACTGGCTGGCTGGGTGTCCATAAAAGGGAGCTACCTCCCCCCCCCACTTCATTTATCACAGCCAGATTCTCTGGTTGGCTAAAGTCACTTTATACCTCCTAAGCAGGACCAAGAGATCATACAGTGGCCAAAGCTGGCTTGTGGGAAAATCCAGCCTGTTCCCCAGCGCTATATAATATTTCCTCACTCACTTTCACCCCACCTGATTTTTAAAAACCACCCAAACTGATATTTGCTCCTGAAAATATGGAAAAAAAGTGTTTTCAAAGGTCAAAGTGCCAAATTCCTCCTCAAGCTTCTTGGTGCACAGGGTCGGCACCAGCTGCAACATCTTTTAGCATAGCACAGCAACTCCATACCCAGTAGGTTTCATTTCTCTGTGGGTTGGTGTGAGGGAGGGTTCTGGTCCGTGACTCCACTTCCTCTCCACCCCCTTTGTGGTTATGTGCGTTCCCTTGGTGTCCGTGTAAGGAGCAATCCCTGCCCTTTCCCAGAGATCAGAGCTAAAGCCCCTTTTCCTCAAAGACAATAAGAAACATGCAACATATGTAGCTTTTCAAACAATGATTTTATAAACAACCTTTAGGAACACGCAAAGATAAAGAAGCATAATAATCATAGCACAGGATTCACAGCACAATAAAAATGGAAATAGAGAACGCAGTTTAACTGAAATAGACATTTCACTATAACTCTTCATTATGATACAAATAAGCCCGACTGCCTTATGTTTTTTCTCTTTCCTACATCTCAGGAATGTCTTTATAATCTTGGCATAGCAGAAGATCATAATGACCAGTGGAACGACAAGTCCCAGGATGTTCATCTTTAAAATCACGGCCTGACGGATTATGAGAGCTGTAGGTCCAATAAACACCTTCCTTTTCAACAGTGTGAAATATTAAACTTGGAAGAGAGGCTAATATTGCAACACCCCAAATGACTACGCTTGTGAGGATGCCATAGGTAACTGTCCTAACTTTTATAGTAAACGTTGCATGGACAATTGCCAGATATCTGTCTATTGTCAAAAGTATTATGGAAAAGTTTCCACTGTAGAAGCCAGCATAATAGACCCCTGAAAGAATTTTACACATTGCATTTCCAAAATCCCACTCACATGCTGCATAGTAAGCCCAAAATGGCAGGGAAAGAATAAAGAGTAAATCGGAATTTGCCAGATTCAGCAGATATATATCAGTCATGCTTCTCAGTCTCTTGTATTTTATCAGGATCAGCACAACTAGCACATTGCTCACCAGGCCAAATATCAGACCGAAGGAGTAAAGAGGTGACAGAAACAGGGATGCAAATTGTTTGACATCATTTGTACATGGTGTTGCATCATCATGACTGTAGTTCTGTGTTGTCGTCAGTATCTCCATCTCTTCTTCACTGAAAAACTGTTGTCTTTCACTAGCCTGAGGATGAAGAAATGGATTGTTATTTACAGGATATTGTATGTTAGTGTGAAAGACAGGATATACACACTATACTGTGTAATCATATGGTTGTGAAAGACATTAAAATGTACTGCGTATGTTGAGTTTCAGCTTAGAATACCTTTTGCTGTAAACAGTATAACAACTGCTGATATCAAGATGTGAAAAATACTGCAGATGACACTAGCAAAGAATCTAGATAGTTAATAGAGTGAGTTCTCTACAGTTCCTCCAGTATTAACTTTCTTGCTGGGGGAGCACCAGGCATGTTTGAGTGGACTGCTCACCTTCAGGCAGACAACCAAGCCCTGTAGGCCCATGTCATTCAGCTGACCTTGGAGAACCTGCTATTGCAGGAGCAAGTAACACTGTTGTAAGAGCCTCACCCATACTTTGGTCTTGACTGGAACATGCCCAGAGCCCTGCCAGAGAGCTCCCCAGTTGCAGGTGCCAATCCAATTGCACATACCTGGCACATCCCAGCAAATTCCCATCCTTGACTTGGGCACAGCTGACTGCTTCTTATGCACATCAGCATCCTGGATCCTGCACATTTCCTGCAACAGAAGGCCACTCCTTATAGACTAGTGATGGTCGTCATCTGGTCCAGTAATGGAGGAAACAACTCCCCCAGAGGCTGTGCTTCAGGGTCCCTGAAAAACATCACAATTTGGTGTGATCCATTCTCCACTGATCCTCTGTTTCCTGGCTGGCCCTCCACAACCTGCTCATTTGGTGGCAGGCAAAGGAAGTCTATTTTCCATCAGAGTTTTGTTGGCAGCTCTGTACCAGCATCCAAACCTTGAGAGACTTAGCTGGGGGTGACTGTCCAGACAGAAACTGCTGCTGAAGCTACATCTGAACTCCTCTCAAAATACCAAGAGTATGTCGATATTTTTGAAAAAAAGAATGCAGAAACCCTACCTCTGCACCTAACTGCACAATAGAGCTGCAGCCCGGAGCCAAGATATCATTTGGATGTGTAAGCAGAGTCAGGATGAGCTCTACCCTGACATCTGGTGGTGAATTGTGGAAAAGAACTTCAGGGGCTGATCTTGTTTGCATAGGCACACCCACTCCGCCTAGCATGAGCCCACAGCAGCCCAAAATGGTCACTTTGGCTGCTGTGGGATCCCCAGTTTCTCTGTTATTGGGGCAGGAAGAATAAAGTGTTGTTACCATGATTATGTGAATCAAGGCCAGTGGAACTGTTTTATGACAGAGGGACTCACCATCAACTAAGTAGCACTCGCTAGACAAGACACATGGGTTCCAAAACCCAGTGAATTGAGAGAGGTTGGGGATAGGTATTTGTAACTGATAGGAGGGGGCCCTTTTGAGGGACTGAAACACCAATTGCACTGCCTCTTTTCTCCACTGTTAAATAGCAGAGCTAATTTTGATTCCATCAAGAGTCTAGTTACAGGCTGCTGTGCTGAATTCACTTTGGGCCAATGGTGCACCAGTACTGGGGCTCCCCTACTACAAGCTGAAATCACTAAAAAGCTAAAATTACTAAGAGCTGAGATCACTGAGTGCTGTGTTAACTAGTGGGGGAGCCTGAAGATATATTGCTAAGCGGCTGGCAGAGCAGAGCAGTATGTGGGATGGTTGGAGTGGCCCACGGGACAGCGAGTGGAGTGAAGCAGAGTGGAGCTGAGCAGTTTGCGGGACAGCGAGTGGAGTGAAGCGAAGCGGGGCGGAGCGGAGTGTGGCAGAGCGGAGCAGTTCGTGGGATGGCTGGAGCAGCTCACGGGACGGCTGGTGGAGTGGAGCGGCTCATGTTGAAGGCTGCAGCAGAACCCCATGGAGAGGTGGGGCAGTCGGCCTCGGACCATGTAAGGTGCCCCTTAACACCCCGTGTGCCCCTTCCCCCCCCACTTCCACCCAGGCTGGGGGTGTGTGTAAAACTCTGCAGATAAACTTTTGAACTCTGGGGCTGCACTGACCAGGGACAGAGACTTTTGGGTTGTTGGACTTTTGGGTGATTTTAGGGTTGCTGGACTCAAGAGGCTTTTGGGGTGTTGGACTTAAGACCCTGAGGGGAAAAGGATACTGCCAAACTTACTTGGGGGTGGGTCTTTTGCTCATGGTTTGTGTTATGAATCCTGTTTGTGGTGTTTCCCCAACATAATGCCGTATTGTTTCCCTCTTTTATTAAAAGGATTTTGCTACACTCAGACTCCGTGCTTGCGAGAGGGGAAGTATTGCCTCTTAAAGGAGCCCGGGGGGTGGTTTGTAATTGTCCCAGGTCACTGGGTGGGGGCTCGAGCCGGTTTTGCATTGCGTTATTGAAACGGAACCCCTAAATACTGAACCCGGCCCTTGTTGCTGCCAACTCAGATGGGCAGAAGGGTTACAGATGGATTAATGCCATGTCAGAACCTGAGCTGACAGTGCTCCAAGAATACTTCCACGAGAACTTTGCCTGAGGGTTCATCCACAAGTCAACATTGCCAGCTGGTGTACTAGTCCTGTTCATCAAGAAGAAAGATCATAGAATCATAGAATATCAGGGTTGGAAGGGACCTCAGGAGGTCATCTAGTCCAACCCCCTGCTCAAAGCAGGACTAATCCCCAACTAAATCATCCCAGCCAGGGCTTTGTCAAGCCTGACCTTAAAAACCTCTAATGAAGGAGATTCCACCACCTCCCTAGGTAACCCATTCCAGTGCTTCACCACCCTCCAAGATGGTAGCCTCTGATTCTGCGTTGACTATTGTTCATTGAATCAGATAACCATCAGGAATTGTTACCCTTTGCTCCTGATTCCTGAGCTGCTGGATTGTGTGGGGGCTGCCCGCATAGTCATTAAATTGGACCTAAAGGGGACATACAACCTTGTGCAAATCAGGGAAGGGGACGAGTGGAAGACCCGATTGCATCACTATGCATATATTGTAATGCCTTTCAGATTGACCAATGCCTTGGTCACCTTCCAACATTTTATAAATGTTGTGCTCTGAAACATGTTGGACCAGTACAGAGTAGTCTACCTAGATGACACATTGATCTTTTCTGACTATCCGGAACAGCTTACTGCTCCCGTCCAAACAGTCCTGGAATGTCTATAGCAGCATGACCTTTATGCCAAGCTCGAGAAATGTGCCTTCGATCAGGCCTTCATGTAGTTCTGGGCCTTCATCTTATCTCCAGAAGGGATCCAGATGGACCCATGCAAGGTCCAAGCTGTCCAGGACTGGCTGATTCCTTATATGGTATGTGACCTGCAACGCTTCCTGGGGTTCTCCAATTTCTATTGATGGTTTATCATGATTTTTTTCAAAACAAATAGAATCCCTCACTGCTCTCCTCCAGAAAAATGCCCAATTCCATTGTCTCTCCAGGCCCAGCATGCATTCAAACAGCTAAACCTGCCTTTACTACAGCACCCATATTGGCTCACCCCAATGTCACATAAGCCTTTATTGTAGAAGCTGATGCTTCAATACAGTGATCGGGGCTGTCCTCTCCCAGTGACTTGGTCCCAAGCAATCGCATGGGCTAACACTCATTACTCATGGAAGTTCAGCCCCACAGAATTAAATTGCGAAATACTTGACAAGGAACTCCTGGCTATAAAAACCGCCTTTGCAGAATGATCTCACTACCTGGAAGGAGCTCGTCACCTAGTCCAGGTATTCACTGACCATAAAAATCTGGAATATTTACATAGAGCAAAGGACTTAATCCAACAGCAGCTTTGGTGGGACCTGTTTTTCTCACGATTGGATTTCATTATCACATACCGCCCTGGATCCCAAAATGGCAAGGTAGATGCCCTGTCCCATGGTACTAACCCACCAGGCCCCAGACAGGACCCAACTCCCATTCTCCAATCCTGTAACTTTCTCAGTGTAGCTCGTCACCAGGATAGACTAAGTTTAATACCCATTGCCTCTGCTTCAGGAAATCTGCCTGACGAATAAGCTATTATCAACAAGCAACCGCATGACTCCTGGGAAGGGATCATGTATGTAAGGAATGCATCTGTTACCACAGGACCCACAAGAGTTGCAGTCCTACAACTATGCCATGATTTTCCCCTAGCAGAACACTTGGGGCTCTTCAAGACCTAATAACTAATATCCTGCTCCTTTTGGTGGCCCTGGATGCACCCAACAATACAGTCATTCATTGCCTCCTGTGATGTTTGTGCCACACCAAAACCCCATGTCACAAGCCCTGTGGCCTTCTCCAGCTCTTGGGCAGCCATCGCTGTAGACCTTATTGTAGAATTACCAGAGTCCAAAAAATTTATAACAGTTTTGATTGGTGGTGGTCCACTTTTCCAAAATGGCCCACTGTGATGCTGGTAAACCAGGTGCCAGATCTTGCCAGATCTTGCCAGATCTGTAGGCATCATCTCAGCACTGACAAATTCATAGCTGGAAACCAGATCAGTTCACCTATATGTTAATATTGTTCAAGATAGTTGCTAGACTTGTAAGGATGTGTTTAGTGTTCCAGTGGTTCTCAACCT
>NW_020696647.1:0-8061 GCF_002925995.2 Terrapene triunguis
GAAAAAATAGCCAGTATACGAAACACAAATAATCCAGTCTCTAAAGATGCAGCATATGCACTTACCAGCTGGATGTGTCCGTAACTAGTGAACAACAAACATGGTGAATGGGTTGGGTGGGAGTCACTCCCACTATGGTGAAGATATTTCGCTTGAGTGCAGGGAAAGAGAGCTCCCTCTGACCTCTTACTTTATAAATACACACACCCAAAATGCACAGCTTGCTCACTTGCAAGCACAGATTTAAGACCAAAATATTTTAATGGTGTTTGGCTGTTGTCATCTGTTTGTACAGCACCCAGAAAAGAGCCCTGATCCTGACTTGAGGCCTGTAGGTGCTAATAATTAACTAATCAAAGAATAGCAATAACACTTGTTGAGAGTATAATCCAGTGCACTTTTTTTTTTTTGAGTGGGGGTGGGGGGCGCGCATCACTTTTGATCTCTAGTCTCCTGCAAAAATTGTTTATTGCTCTTTAGGGTCTTCCACTATAAAAGTCATCCCTTAAGTCAACTTATTTCTTTTCCCCTCGTGCACTTAAAACAAAAAAAAAATTTAATTTTTCAGTTTGTTCTATGATAATCCTGGAAAGATTTGCCTCCTAATCCACAACGTAAATAAGAAAGATGCCGGTTGGTACACAGTATCTGCAGTCAACGAGGCAGGAGTGGCCACATGCCACTGCAGACTGGATGTTGCAAGTAAGTGTATAAATGTCAAACTAGAACTTGTATTATGAGCTAATGTGATGGGTAGGAATGGGACTTTCCCCCTCATTCAGAACAGATCTGAGCGAAGATCCAATCAAGATGTAAGTACTAGATGGACACGTGTTCCCAAAGATCCTATCAGACACGCAATACCCCATAAATAACTACTCAAAGCAGCCAAAGAAACTTCCCCATTAACAGAGCACCCAAATACACTGGGGATGGGTACTTCACAAATTGCAAATATTCTGTCACCACCACTCTCTGTGCATTTTTGTTTTTAAATTATCCCTAATTCCCTTGGTATCAAGGGGGAGGCGGGCGGGAGGCGACTATGATCTCCTCCAACTTCCCCATCAGTCTTCAATGTCTGAGAGCTGGGGCTTGCAGGTGAGCTCTACCTCAAGGGCCTATTCAGTTGTGCAAAGGACAACAACAGTTAACAATTGAAACTTGGAAATGGCAGAGATGCTTAATGACTTCTTTGTTTCGGTCTTCACCAAGAAGTCTGAAGGAATGCCTAACCTAGTGAATGCTAATGGGAAGGGGGTAGGTTTAGCAGATAAAATAAAAAAAGAACAAGTTAAAAATCACTTAGAAAAGTTAGATGCCTGCAAGTCACCAGGGCCTGATGAAATGCATCCTAGAATACTCAAGGAGCTAATAGAGGAGGTATCTGAGCCTCTAGCTATTATCTATGGAAAATCATGGGAGACGGGAGAGATTCCAGAGACTGGAAAAGGGCAAATATAGTGCCCATCTATAAAAAGGGAAATAAAAACAAACTAACTGGTCTGTAGTTTCCTGGGTTAACTTCTGTGCCAGGGAAGATAATGGAGCAAGTAATTAAGGAAATCATCTGCAAACACTTGGAAGGTGGTAAGGTGATAGGGAATAGCCAGCATGGATTTGTAAAGAACAAATCGTGTCAAACCAATCTGATAGCTTTCTTGAGCCTTGTGGATAAGGGAGAGCTGTGGATGTGGTATACCTAGACTTTAGTAAGGCATTTGATACGGTCTCGCATGATATTCTTATCGATAAACTAGGCAAATACAATTTAGATGGGGCTACTATAAGGTGGGTGCATAACTGGCTGGATAACCGTACTCAGAGAGTTGTTATTAATGGTTCCCAATCCTGCTGGAAAGGCATAACAAGTGGGGTTCCGCAGGGGTCTGTTTTGGGACTGGCTCTGTTCAATATCTTCATCAACGACTTGGATATTGGCATAGAAAGTACGCTTATTAAGTTTGCAGATGATACCAAACTGGGAGGGATTGCAACTGCTTTGGAGGACAGGGTCATAATTCAAAATGATCTGGACAAATTGGAGAAATAGTCTGAGGTAAACAGGATGAAGTTTAACAAAGACAAATGCAAAGTGCTCCACTTAGGAAGGAACAATCAGTTTCACACATACAGAATGGGAAGAGACTGTCTAGGAAGGAGTACGGCAGAAAGGGATCTAGGGGTTATAGTTGACCACAAGCTAAATATGAGTCAACAGTGTGATGCTGTTGCAAAAAAAGCAAACGTGATTCTGGGATGCATTAAAGGTGTGTTGTGAGCAAGACACGAGAAGTCATTCTTCCGCTCTACTCTGCGCTGGTTAGGCCTCAACTGGAGTATTGTGTCCAGTTCTGGGCACCGCATTTCAAGAAAGATGGGGAGAAATTGGAGAGGGTCCAGAGAAGAGCAACAAGAATGATTAAAGGTCTTGAGAACATGACCTATGAAGGAAGGCTGAAAGAATTGGGTTTGTTTAGTTTGGAAAAGAGAAGACTGAGAGGGGACATGATAGCAGTTTTCAGGTATCTAAAAGGGTGTCATAAGGAGGAGGGAGAAAACTTGTTCACCTTAGCCTCTAAGGATAGAACAAGAAGCAATGGGCTTAAACTGCAGCAAGGGAGGTTTAGGTTGGACATTAGGAAAAAGTTCCTAACTGCCAGGGTGGTTAAACACTGGAATAAACTGCCTAGGGAGGTTGTGGAATCTCCATCTCTGGAAATATTTAAGAGTAGGTTAGATAAATGTCTATCAGGGATGGTCTAGACAGTATTTGGTCCTGCCATGCGGGCAGGGGACTGGACTCGATGTCCTCTCGAGATCCCTTCCAGTCCTAGAATCTATGAATCTATGAATTGACCGGGCATGCTGCAGCTCCTTCTTCTCTTGGGACTTTAACAATCCACAGTAGCCGAATGAGGCATCTCTTGGTCTGTTTCAGCTCACACATACAAGCCAATTCCAACCCCCAAGCAGTTGAAGGTTCGACCGACTTTTAGCAAATACCTGGCATTCAATAGTAAAGGACTGGATGTGAAACCAGCTTTCTCACCAGAAGGAGAGTTTGAACGGCTGGCTGCTCAGTCTGGACTGTATGAAAGTGATGAACTTTAATGTGAAAAGAGGAAGAAAATGCACTTACGTAACAGACCCATATCCTAACTCCACATATATGCAGTTAAGTGGCAGTTGCTCTAACTAGCAAACATACCTTCATATTTTATTTATAATTTGACTCGTGCACATATTTCCTGCTGTTCTGATTTTACCAAGGTAGTACTCTATTTGTATGGATTGGTGACTATAGCAGATAACGCTCAACTGTTGTATTTTAACTGTAAAGCCTAAGAAGCCAGGGCAGCTGGTGATTGATGAAAGTGTAGGTTTAACTACATCTATGCTCAGTTACAAGGAAAAGCATGTTTATTTGTACTGCTTTAATATCACCACTCTCAGTAACACAACTTTGTGCTGCCTGAATACTAAAACCAAATAGATTTGAATGTTTTTATGTGGATTTATGTCAAATGCAAATAAAGTACTAAATATAAAATACAGCTTGATTATTCTGCTTTATTAAAACCAGGAATTTTAGATGTTCAGTATCAGACAGCTGGTAGGCTTGCAAGGATGGATTTTTTATCTTTTATCCCCACAACACTGTAGTTTCTCTTGGGCAATACAAACTATCTAGTTACCTGCCTTCTGACAGTGTTTGGTAAATAAAGCTGCAAGCACAGTATTTGTGAACATTTGTTCAAGTAAAAAGCCTTCAGTATTCACACCCCTTCAAATTTGTTTTCCTTGAACGTTCACAAGTGACCTGCTCGCAAAAATTGGCACTCTCATAGATTTGTATACCTGTTAACAAAGGTTAGAATTTTAATGTAAAGTATTTGTGGGCCATCTTGAAACCTGTTTTTGCTCTGCCTATTTGAGTTTCAATCATCCAATAAAGAAGCAGAAACAATATACCATGCGACTTGAATGACCAATCTCACACTCCATAAACAGAGAGGAAATAACGGATTACATACAATAGTTGACTTGGATAATTCAAATAGCCCACAGGACTGAAACATGTTGCATATTGTTCACAACTTGTTCAATAAAAACCACGTTTCATGCCTAATTCACAAACTATTTGAACTTTGCCCATTTCAAGCTATTAACTTTTTAATAGCAGCTGTCTGATTTAAATTTCTTTTCTTCTTAGATATGGAGTAGAGCTAGACTTTGTACTCTGCAATTTTCCTTTAAACAGATGAACAGTATTTACTGGAAGCGGGGAGGCAGGCAGTCAAAACTACCCACAGCATAGAATATATAGCAACCAGGAAGTCTGCACAGTGGGCTGCATACCCAGTAGCTATAAAGACCACCGCACATGCTGTGACAACAGCACCACCGTACCCTTCCCTCCACCCCATTGAACAGGCTGTTAGGTTACAGCAGCCCAAGGAAGCCATTGCTCTTTCTGTTCTCTCTTCACTACGGCTGACCCTAGTTGGGGAACTAATCTAGTGTAGACTGTTGTGTATATGGGACGTGTGTGTGTGTGTGGTTTTTGTTTTTGAGGGGAAACTTAAATCTTGCTGTGATTATTATTTGTATTACCATAATTCCTAGAAGCCCCAGTCATGGATCAGGATCCCGTGGCACTAGGTGCAGTACAAACAAAGAACAAAAAAAGATCGTCCCAGGGAGTTTATAATCTAATGAATAAACCACTTTTTAATCTAACTCTGTCACTGCAGGAGAGATCTCTGCCATCTGTAAGACATTGTTCATGTCCCACTCTAAACACCGCAGTCTCTCTGTTCTGGTTTATACAACACCTAACACGAAGGGCTTCTGGTCCATGACAGGGACTCCTAGGTTCTAACTCAGGGGTAGGCAACCTATGACACACATGCCAAAGGCAGCACACGAGCTGATTTTCAGTGGCACTCACACTGCCTGGGTCCTGGCCACCGGTCCGGGGGGCTCTGCATTTTAATTTAATTTTAAATGAAGCTTCTTAAACATTTTAAAAACCTTATTTACTTTACATACAACAATAGTTTAGTTATATATTACAGACTTATAGAAAGAGACCTTCTAAAAACGTTAAAATGTATGACTGGCACGCGAAACCTTAAATCAGAGTGAATAAATGAAGACTCGGCACACCGCTTCTGAAAGGTTGCCGACCCCTGTTCTAGCTCAATACAAATAAATAAATAATAAATAAAATGAAGAGCCTACACATATCTATATACGCACACAATTTCTCTTCTAGGCCAACTATTAGACATCGTCTGATCCTGCTATAGGAAAATGAGATGTCCTACCAATCACCAAATGTTTTGTTGGAATTTATTAAAAATAGGCAACTGCCAATTCTTGGCTTTAGAACTGGAAGGGTTAGTTCTGCCAAACTCTGCTCCTACATCTATTCAGACGGTATTGAGGACGCTGGAGCAGGCACCACAGTAAACAAAAACCCCTGTTAATGGTGCTCTACTAGGAACAGAAGTTGCCAAATGTGGAAAGTGTTTTTAACTTTCTGAGGAAATGACACACTAATTGTGTGTGTGCTTTTATGAAAAGGACAAGCCCAAAGCAATGGTTTGTCCTTAGCTCACACTGAAGTCCACTTGTGTTCTCCTCTCCTCCCCAGCCTGCCACTACACAGGATTTTCATAAATCCTCTGACTTTCTTGAAATAGAAAAAAAGTCACCCAATCTTAGTCCTTCAGGCTAAGAAATAGTAGGTGCTATGCTGAAGCTTGGATTAGATGACAATAATGGTCCCTTCTGGCCTTAAATTCCATGACCAAAAAAAAAAAAAATCTTTATTCCTCTTTCCCTGTGATATTGCAAATACAAAACCAGACACAAACCCTAAAAACAACGTAAAATCAAGTTTCATGCTAACATTGACCCCTATTTCACTCATCAAAAGTAAATGCTGGCTGGAGCAGGAAACTGGTGATTTTATCAATTGCTATTCAACAGGCACATTTACGCAATAAAAATTCCAAGTATTTTGGTGCCCGAATAACTTTTCCGAGAGAGTGAGCTGATGCTCTGTGTGGGGTATCATCATCTTGGGCTAGCTCATTTTTATGAATGTCCCAGAATAGCACTTTTTTTTTTTTTTTTTTTAGGATAAAATTTTTGGATAAAAAAAAAAAGAGAGAGAGAGAGAGAGAGAGAGACCGACCAGATAGGGACTCAAACCAAGATTCTCTCTCACAACTGGTCTTCTACCATTAGAGATGGCTGTTGCAACAGCATACATAGGATAGACAGAACAGTGATATCCTAATAGTGCAGCTTATATCAAACTGAGAAAGAAGTAGCCTGGAAACAAAACTGTAAGAATGAGGGGTATTTTTGTGGCACTAGCCTGTACTGTGGAGTCCAGGCCAGACTGGGCTGTCTGATGGGGCATCCAGGACTGTATGAAAATTCCCAATTGTACGTTTTTATTTATTGTGCTCTAAGCACATAAGCCACGGGCACTATGTATTCACCCTTATCGCAGTAACTATACCAGGACCCTGCATGCATTACAAAGTGCTTAAGCTCAGATTTAAATACATTCTAAACAATAAGGAAATAAGCTTGTTAAGCACCAGATGGGTGTATATTTTCCAGTCGCTTTGTGCCTTTCATCTCAATTCATTTTATTGTTATGGTCCCGAGTCTGATGATACTCCAAGTGTTATTTCAGTTTCACAATGGGGTAAACAAGAGCAGAATCTTGCCCTATACCGTAACCACTGAAATTAAGCCACCTCTGGAGTGAGGGCGGACAAGTAACATGCTGCCCAACAAGGGAAATGGTGACTAAGGACCCTGTGGAGAACTCCAGTCTTGCAAGAAGTGCCAAATGTCCTTAAAAGTCCACAAAGAGCCTCACTTCTGTTTAGGGTGACCAGATGTCCCGATTTTATAAGGACAGTCCCGATTTTTGGGTCTTTTTCTTATATAGGCTCCTATTACCCCCCCATCCCCGTCCCGATTTTTCACACATGCTGTCTGGTCACCCTACTTCTGTTTCATCTGAAGGATCCACAGCCAAGAAAGTACAGAGCCCTCAGCTTATTTACCTTGGCAGCAAGAAGGACAAAAGAGCGTGTCTGTGCTTTGATTTCCACATGTGGCAGCACATGCTCAAAACAAGGCTGCTTCCAAGCCAGCATGACACCGTGACAGCTGAGTAAAGCTCACGACTCCAAACACCATCCAGGCCAGAACTACTGCAAGCAGGGAGCAACTTCTCCCCAGGCTCAATAAGATAAAGGGGGCTGTGTGCGGGAAGCCACCCTGACAAGGGCTAAAGTCGCATCCTGACACCCTTCAGCCCCCTCTCTGCAGGGCTGGGTTCCCCCATTGCTACTGCCTGGGTGTGCTCACTGGACAGCCCCAGCTGGAAGGGTTCCCCGGAGGCCAGGCGGCACCAAGCAAACCTGGCCCATCCCGGACAGGTGTTTGCCCAGCCTGGGCTTCAAAGCCTCCAGGCCTGGGGGATGCCAGCGCCTCGGGCGGGCCGTCACTGCTGGGGCGGCCCCGACTGCCCCCGGCCCGGTTCCCCTCCCGGGTCTGTTGGGATTATTACCCCACTGCCGCCTCGCTGCGCCTCAGCCGGAGCTGCCGCGGAGCCGGGGCCCGGGCCCGTTTCAGGCTCGGACGAGCCCGCAAAGTTCGGCCCGGCCCGCAGCGCGAGCCGCGGGGCGGTTCGGAGCCGGGCGGAGCCGCTGGGGCCGGTTCGGAGCCGAGTGGCCGCCATGGAGCACCCGAGCGGGCCGCTCGGCCTGGAGGCGGCGGAGCCCCGAGCCGAGCGGCGGCCCTCGGGGACCCGCAGAGTGGGCGGTGGGTGAGGGACGGCGGCGGGGCAGAGCCGGCGGGCCCAGCGTCCCGCGGAGCTCAGGTCCCCACCGCCCAGCCCCCCCCCCCAAAAACAGCCCAGCCCCCCGTGCACCCCGGTCCCCCTCCATATACCCCAAGCTAGCCCAACCCCCCCCGAACAGCCCCAGCCCCCCCCAAACAGCCCAACCCCCCGTGCACCCC
>NW_020696648.1:0-16025 GCF_002925995.2 Terrapene triunguis
TTTTTTAACCCAAAAAGTTTCACCAAAATATTCCTCAAAAATGTTGTCCACGTTTCTCATTTCCTCCCCCAATTATTTTCTTTTCTCCATCCCTCCATCCCCCTCCCCCCAAAATTGGTTTCTGGTTTGGTTGGGGGAAAAAAGGTGGAGAATTTTTTCAACAAGCCCCGATATTGTTTAGAAAAAACATAATTGCAAGAAAAGCTTCAATTGAAAGCTGGATTTTAAAAGGTCAGAGACCTGCCATGAACCAGATGCCAAAAGTAACATAGCTTCTATTCCTGGCCTGCTAGGGGTATGTTGGATTAAACAAGGCATCTTGGATTCTACTTCTGGCTCCCGGAGGGGAATGGGACCTAGTGGTTAGAGTAGTGGGGCCAGAAGCCAGGTCTCCTGGGTCCTATCCTTGGCTCTGGGAGGGGAGGGGAGTCAAGTGGGTGGAAGCTGGAGCACAACTAGAATTTCTCTAAGGAAGGAGCCCAAGATTTCTCTTCACCTGGCGTGAACCAAGTTTTCTGCCACCCCTTAAGTTTCATTCTTGGATGTCTATCTGATTCCTGGAGACTCGTCCCTCTCCGGAGCGACGGGGAACCACACCGCCTCGCTACACTTACCTTGATTCAATAAATCCTTTAACGGTTTGCACCTCATCCCTTTGTATGTTTTGCTTTGGGGGACGGTAACAAACCTGTTGATAGCTGTGGGATCAGGGGGATGAATCTTCTCACCCTCTGCTAGGTACCACGTGGAGGCAGGGATAAAGCCAATGCAGCCACCTGTCAGCATGGTATGGTCTCTTCCACCATTGGGACAGAGGTATAAAACTTCCCCTCTGCCTTGGAGACCAGCCCGTCTGCTGACGGTTCCAACCTAGCTGGCTCTTCTTCTATCTCTTCCTGGTTTGCCTGACATCTTGCCCGACTGTCTGTGTCCTCGAATTGAGCTGATCTGCGATCACCGAGCTACGTGTCCACAGAAAGACGTTATTCTCTTTGGTACAACAGGACTGACCACTTGTAGCATTGCAGCAATCTAGTGTAGATGCGTCGTTTTAACTTTTGACGACACAGAAGTCGTGGGAAGTTGTTGGATGCAGTTTTTGCAAGCTGTGTCCTTCTCCTGGTTTCTTCCTCCCCTCTTCAGTCGGATGTTATTAGACTCCTTAAATAGGGGAAACTATTCATTTGTTTCACCATTTGACTGTCAAGATACAGGTGTTGCCTTCCATGTGCATTATGGCCTTTACGTATTACCATATTTTTTGTCTTCTCATCGTTAATCGTCTTTCCGTATTTCTTGCTGCCATCCCTCCCAAAAGTAAGCATGTTCTGAAGTTCCTCAAAGTGATATGAATTGGTTCCTTAGTGTGTCTTACGTTGTTGATGTCTACGCTATTGACCTGTATGCCCTGGTTGGTGTCTTCTAAACATTCCCTTCTTCTAACTTCTATGTATATGCTAAATAGTTGGAATTATACAATGCAACCATGGCATTTACCTCTGTAAAGCTGCAATACGCAGTTCATACTTCATTTGGATTGCTGCTTTCTGTCCCCAGAACGAGCTTGTTACTAATTACAGATCTTGGAAGTCAATCCTACATTCTTCAAGGATATGTATCATCTTGTCATGTTGGATGTTGCCAAATCGCTTTCAATAGTCTATTTACAAAGTTCTTCTTTCCCATGCTAACATAAGACCCTACCGGCAAAAACTGCCTCCTTCGTACTCACTCCTGGTCGAAACCCATCTGACTTCTGCTAATTCTTGTCTCAAGACGTGTCCATGTGCCAACAGTTTTCCACAGATCTGTGAGTGTACGGCTGGCTTCTTGGGTTTACAGTTCAATGTTCTTCACAGTTTCTAGCATTATCAACCCTCGGTGAGGAATAGAGATTGACCTCTTGGAGTCCTCCAGAAGTTCTCCTGGTGTGTATATCTGATTGAGAAGTTTGAGCAGGTAAGAATTTGCATCGTCCTTCAGGGTGTGATGAAGTGGGGGGTTTTCTTGTTTTCTGTGGAGTTTTCAAGGGTTTGCATGCGGAGGGGGTGGGACTCAGTTTCCCTGGGTGTTACTGGTTTAACGAGGTGAGGGGAGAGGGAGTTTGTTTTGCAGAGGACCGGAGAGAGGACTTAGGGACCCAGCCGATGGCCTGGAGGATGGATACCCCAGCGACCGGTGACCTGGCGACCTGGTGACCCAGAGGCCCAGCTGAGGAGACGCAGCCGGTTCTGGCCAGTGGGCGGACAATGGGCTGCAGAGTAAGGACCCAGTGACCTAACCAGCCGGTTCCAGCCAGAGGGAGAAGCAGGAGAGGAGGCCCCGGTTTACGACCCTGTTTACCTGGAGAGAAGACAATGAACAGAGGCGGAGACTGGGGCCGGGGATCTCAGAGGTCCAGCTGGGAAGCAGGGGGGCTCTGGGCTGGAGAGGGGGAGCAGGCAGAGCCCACCTGGATGCAGAGAGACTGGGATGTGCTGGGCTGAGGGAGGCCAGGCCGGAGGCCCTGAGAGTTTCCTGTGCTGTGTTCAACTCTCAATAAATCCTCCTGTTTCATGCTGGCTGAGAGTCACTCCGGTCTAGAGAACAGAGTGGCATCAACCCCTTCGGGGGTGGAGGCCCCGGGGGTCCAGAGCGAGTGGACTCCCTGAGGGGGCCCACGGCAGAGACAGACGTGCTAAGGCTCAGAGAGGTGCGGCTCCAGGAGGTGGAGGGGCCGGACCCCGAGAGAGAGTGGACCCCCGAGAAGGGCTGTCGCACTGAAAGGGGCACCCCCCACGGACCGCACGGGGCCACGAGTAGGCAAGATCTGTGAGTCCGTGACACAGGGATTGTAGCATTTCAACCGCAATATATTCCTCCCCAGCTTCTTGACCTTGCTTTATATTTTTTTAGCACTCTGCCTAGTTGCCGCATTGTAATAGCCGGTGATTTTTCTTCTCCGATTTCGATCTCTATATTTTCCAGTTTGTCAGGATCAAACGCTCCTTCACGTCGTCCATCCTTCTTTCCAGGACGCTGTTTGCTTTGTAGCGTACTCTGACTCATTAATTTTGATAGAGTTTGTTCCTCTTCTTAACTTTCTTTCCTTAACTTATTTGACTCACGGTCTTTCTATGGTTTCTTTTGTGGTTGTGTCTGACTTCATGTTCTTCGATTTCAAGGCCTCTTTGTTCTAGCCATTTTTCATTTGCCTCTTTGCATGCTTCTGGGATGTGTTTGTGTATCTTTCCATCTTCCTCACCCTCCCGATCTTTGCATTCTGTTCTTGCATTTATTATTGAAAAGTTTAAGATGAGTCATATTGTACAACCTTTTTTCATGTCATTTTTATTGCATTAGGCCTTTGATTAGAAACAATGTGTTTAGCTGGAGAAGATGCAGTTTTAGGAACCATCTGAAAAAGTCAGGAAAAGAGAGGAGGTTTGAGAGAGTTGTGTTTTGAAGATAGTAGCTCAAAAGTCAAGAAAACAGGTGCTGGTGGAGGTGTCAGATGGTGCCGGTATCTTGGCCCTGCCAGCAATTAGAAGGCTATGACTGCTCTTTTCACATTTTAGTTTTGTAACTGTAGAAAGCCCTGTGTAAATGAGGGGTTTTTACCCTGTAATCTAAAATTTTCTTCACAATTTACGAATACTGACCCTACAATAGACTTTTACTGCATTTGGCGAAGTGTTTGGTTGAAGGTTTCGGGGGTGGGGGGGGGCGTTGCACGCAAGTGAACGCTATTGTGAAAAGCTTGGGACCGTATATGAAAAGTTTTAGACAAATGCCAGAAAATTAATTCTTTGGAGCTATTTCAATGTCATGATGAATAAAACGGGTGTGGGCGGGGGGGGGGGGGGTGGGGGAATTGTTTTGCAGGTAGCTCTATAAAATATCACTACAAATGTATCGGGGTAGCCGTGTTAGTCTGTATCCACAAAAACAACAAGGAGTCTGGTGGCACCTTAAAGACTATCAGATTTATTTGGGCATAAGCTTTCGTGGGCTACAGCCCACTTCATCAGACGCATAGACTGGAACACACAGCAAGAAGATATTTATACCCTTTTCATGTTCTCTGTATGTATAAATATCTTCTTGCTGTATGTTCCAGTCTGTGCATCCGAAGAAGTGGAATGTAGCCCACGAAAGCTTATGCTTAAATAAATGTGTTAGTCTCTAAGGTGCCACAAGTATTCAGAAAAGACCGTCACATAAAGTTTTAAACTAGCCTTACATTTGTGAACGTTAAACCTGAAAAACAACAACCAGGGCCTGGGGATAAGAGCACTAATCTGGATTTCAGGGAAACCTTTGACAACGGTCTGAACTCTGGTTTGAGTTTGTTTGGTTGTTTTTTTTTCTTAGTGAAACAGCGCATATCTGTTCTTTAACAGTTGCCATGTTTTCTTGTTAGTAAGTGCTTTTCTTAGAGAAGTGACCCCCAACGTCACAAAGTAATATTCCCCTCCCCCACACTGCATTTTGCCAGTCTTTCGAATCACTCGTTTCACCAGGCTGTCGAATAGTAAATCACTAACAAAGGCCCGGGGAGGATCCCGTAGCTGATGGTATGATGCTGATTTTGAGGCACTTCTAGAAAATATCACTAAACACATAAAGGCAAAGAAGTGTTTTGGATAGGTGAGTGTTCTTCATCTCTGTTAGAAATGCCCAATCTTGCAGTTTCACCCCTCGTGTGTGCGCCCAGGCCTCTCGACAGCTTTGTAAGAGTGTTTTGTTCGCTGTGCCTGACACTCGGGGGGAAAAGTGTTTCGAAAAATGGGTAAAACCCCGGGGTGGAACCTGATGTTTCGTGAGTTTGGGGAGAGATTTTGTCTTGCCCAGGGTAAAACCTTGCCAACTCACAACGAACGGATACGAACACGTTTCACTACATAGAGTTTTCAAAACATTGTCAAAGTTTCCCCTGAAATCCAGAACAAATCTCTTACCCTCATGCCCTCTTCTTTTCAGGTTACCTTGAAAGAAGTGTGTGTGTGTGTGTGTGTGTGTGTGTGTGTGTGTGTGTGTGTGTGTGTGTGTGTGTGTGTGTGTGCGCCATTATCCCCACACCACTGAACAAAGCGTAGAGGCAGGGCTGGTTAAACCTTTTGTGGGCCCGCTGCCAAACATATTTGTGGGCCCCCATGGGACACTACAGCAGGAGCGCCGGGACCTCCCACCGCACTTTCCCTGTGTGACAGGATCCCCCCGGAGTGCAGCCTGGGACTGTGGGATCACTGTGCCCCCCTAACTCTCCCCAGCCTGGGCTGTCTCTCACAATGCCTTGCTAGTGACCAGCAGCAAACCCCTCCTGGCACTGTTATCACTCAGCACAACCACATGTGGAGCCCCACACCCAGCTAGATTGCATGAATGCTCCCAGAGCCGCTCATGAATCACACAGAGAAAGGCACCCGCCGAATCCCCCCAGCTCCCAGCACTGTGCCTCAGGAATGTACCATCATGCACTGCTCGAGATGAGCAGTGCAAATTTATTAATTGGTTCACCACTTCATCAATGGAAAGTGGACATACACCAGCCTTTGGAAACCTGAGCAGATTTACCACATGCTTCATACAAACTCATTGGTAAAGATAAA
Source organism: Terrapene triunguis (assembly GCF_002925995.2). Lineage (NCBI taxonomy): Eukaryota > Metazoa > Chordata > Testudines > Emydidae > Terrapene > Terrapene triunguis. The sequence continues at coordinate 5,592 of NW_020696648.1, forward strand.
CAGTAAAAGAAGTGTTTTGATTACAAAAGACATATTTTAAGTGATTATAAGTGATAGGCAAAAAGTCAGAGTTAGTTACCAAAAGAAATAAAATATTAGCCGCAGTCTAAACTCTCAACCCCATTAGACTGGGCAACATCTAGATTAAGCAGCTTTTCTCACCCCACTGGATATCGTAGTCCTTAATATACAGATTTGTCCCTTAAATCTGGGCCAATCTCCTGTTGGAGTCTTCAGTCTTCTTCTCAGTGTCTTTGTTGATTGCAGCAGAAGTGGGGGCAGGAGAAAGGCCCAGCATGTGGCCACTGTGTCTGTTTTATAACCTCAGTCCCATGTGCTTGGAGAACACAAGTCCAGGCATGTCTGGGGGGCATTGCTCAGTCCCCAGGCAAGGTTGAGCAGTTCCCCTGGTGTGGCCTCATGCCGGTGAGTCATTGCATTGTAGCTCCCTTGCTGGACAATGGCTGGTGATGGGTTGTTTGACACCCTGCCCGGGCGTTGGTTACTTTCCTTGCTGTTGCCTCAGGGGAGCTAATATCTGGGTGATTCCCCAACTTACGGCATGTTTTAGTGACAACCATACAACACAATTCTCATAACTTCATCTGCATTAATGATACCCATCTATGGATAGACAAATGATATTCAAGAGATCATAACTTTTCCGCGGATACCTTACAAGGCATGCTTTATATATAATATCACAATTATATAAAAATGAGGAATATGGGGGCTCCATGATGCTCCCCCAAGGTATAGGAGTCACACCCTGTCCCACCAGATTTACCTGCTGTGTGTGGGGGGGCTCTGTTCTTCTCCCACTGTGCCTCCCCCTCCGGCACATTTCCGGGTCACTCAGCCGCTTTCCTTGGAAAACGAGGCCGGGCCTGGTTGGGGGGCAGGAGGGAGCCACTCCTCATGGCGGCACAGAGCCAGGACCCTGAGTGCCAGGCGTGAGAGCCGGTTGGTCCTGCCCCTCCTGCTGCCCCCCCCCCGGGCCCGGCTGCCAGGGACAGGGGCCGAGCGAGCCAGGAGGTGGGCGCAGCAGGAGGACAGAGCCCCTGTCACTCTCTCCTGGCGGGCCAAGCAGAAATCTGGTGGGGGGGGGAACATGACCTCGCCTGTCCTCCCCACGTCTCCTATGCACCTGGCAACCAGAATGGGCCATCCTGAGTACGGGCTCGGCACCACGGCACCTTTTGGCACCATTGTAAACCCGGTACTGCCTACAGGAGCCCGGGGAGCCCTGAAGAATCACCGAGCCACCATGTGGACTAATGGAAAGCCCATTGGACTGGGACCAATCCTGGCTCTGCCATTGGCCGGGTGAGCTACCGTGGGCCAGTCACATCGCGGCTCCATGCCTCAGTTTCCCAGCTGTAAAATGACGACGGTGATGTAAAGTTCTGTGCGATCAACTGAGGCAAAGCGCTGTATGAAGCGGGGTCTTTTGATCATTACCGAGCCATAGTAGCATATCAGCAGTGAACCCGTTGAGAACGACAGCTGCCTAGACCACCAGCTCCACCCAACCAGCATTTCTCTGGCTGTTTAAAAAACTAGGAAATTAAATGGCAAAAACTTGGGTATTTTGTTTATTTATATATTTTTTTCAAATACAACAAATCAACCAAAATACCAGATTCATCAGAATGCACAAAGTAAATAGGATAAAGGGAGGGGAAGCGACATAGAATCATAGAATGATAGAAGGGACCTCACGAGGTCATCTAGTCCAGTCCCCTGCACTCACGGCAGGACTAAGTATTATCTAGACCATCCCTGACAGGTGTTTGTCCAACCTGCTGTTAAAAATCCCCAATGATGGAGATTCCACCACCTCCCTAGGGAATTTATTCCAGTGCTTAACCACCGAGACAGTTAGGAACTTTTTTCCTAATGTCCAACCTAAACCTCCCTTGCTGCAATTTAAGCCCAATGCTTCTTGTCCTGTCCTCAGAGGTTAAGAAGAACAATTTTTCTACTTCCTCCTTGTAACAACCTTTTATGTACTTGAAAACTGTGATCATGTCCCCTCTCAGTCTTCTCTTCTCCAGACTAAACAAACCCAATTTTTTCAATCTTCCCTCATAGGTCATGTTTTCTAGACCTTTAATCATTTTTGTTGTTCTTCTCTGGACTTTCTCCAATTTGTCCACATCTTTCCTGAAAGGTGGCACCCACAACTGGACACAGTACTCCAGTTGTGGCCTAATCAGCGCGAAGTAGAGCAGAAGAATTACTTCTCGTGTCTTGTTTACAGTACTGCTAATATATCCCAGAATGATGTTTCCTTTTTTTGCAACAATATTTCACTGTTGACTCATATTTAGATTGTGATCCACTATGACTCCCAGATCCCTTTCTGCAGTACTCCTTCCTAGGCAGTCATTGCCCATTCTGTATGTGTGCAACTGATTGTTCCTTCCTAAGTGGAGTACTTTGCATTTGTCCTTATTGAATTTCATCCTATTTATTTCACGCCATTTCTCCAGTTTGTCCAGACATATCTATCTTCAGGGTCTATGTTAATCATAGACCTCTAAGAAGTCAGCCCAAATTGCTTTGAATTTATCGGCCTTTCCTTCTCTCATTAGCTGTGAGGGCAACCGTCCTACCGAGCTGGGCAGGCACCAATATTTGGTGGAGAGCAACTTTCCATTTTTGCAAGATTCATATTTTAGTGACCAAACCTGCACATTGGAAGCACGCTGCCTTGTTACCAAGTCATCCTCAAACAACACTCAGCAAAAACGCCTCTGGCCCTACTCCAAAAACTCCAGGTCAGTTTCACACCCACGTACATCTTAGCTTGCGATTCACTCCTCGTTGGGCTGGGAGCTCATCCCCTGCCATGCTCTGCCCTGTCCCGGGTTCCCTGCTAAGGGTGGGGCAGAGAGCTGATCTCCCGGGTCACGGCCGAAGGCAGTCAAGAACATGCACTGGAGCCAGGGAGAGTGACGGCTCCGGCGTGTGTGCAGGGGGCTTTGTAATTCCACCCGGTCCAACATTAACCGCGGCTGAACTTTGACTAGCCGCTCCGGTGGGAAAGGGGGAACTGCCTCAGCAAAGCCCCTGATCTCGCTGCTCTGCAGCAGCGTTGGCTGGAGGGCACCCGGGTTCATTTGGAGACGCCGGCGTTGGTGTTCTCGGAGCCGCTGGCGTCTGTCCAGCCTTGTTCCCAGGAAAGGTGTTTCCCCGCCCCACCCTCGCCGTCTGTCAGCAGTTGTTACCTGGTGCCCCAGGCCCTGGATTTTGCAGATAAGGAAGTAGAGGTGAGGGCTTGTTGCTGAGCGGCGCCTGGGCGAGGTCGGTGGGCACCGTGCTGCTCCACAGGGGTCCCCCGTCACAGCCATTGGCCCGCACTCCCCTCCCCGCACCAGGGAGAGAACCCAGCAGCCCCGATTGAAGTGTAGACCCAGCCCCCCACCCACTGCACTTTCAAACCACTGACTCTGGGGAAATGGAAGTGGGAGCCGGCTCACACCCTGGGCTGGGCCTCACTGTGGGTGGATGCAGCAGCCGGGCTGTGGGCACCATGCTGCGGGGAAGGGGAGGGGTGACAGCTATCAGACCCCCAGATCTTTCTGTACGGAACCCAGGAGTCCTGACTCCCAGACACCTCCCCCCCACTCCAACTCACTCCACCCCCACTTTTTTCCCCAGAGCTGGGGATAGAACCCAGGCATCCTGGCTCCCAGCTATTCCTGCTCTAACCCCTAGACCCCACTCTCCCCCCCAGAGCTGGGGATAGAACCCAGGAGTCCTGGCTCCCAGTCCCCGCTGGAGGCTGAACTGGGCTGTGTAACCCCCATCCTGTGGTACCTGCTTTCCCCACTGGGGTCTTTCTGAGCCTAATCTTAGGGCACGGAATGTTTGAGGCGAGACTAAAAAGATTAGGGCTGTTCAGCTTGGCAAAGAGACAACTTAGGGGGGATGCGACAAAGGGCTAAAAAATCATGCCATGGCATGGAGAAAGTGACTTGAGAACTGCTATTTCCCCTGTCCCACAACACCAGAACCAGGGGTCGCCCCATGAAATAAACAGGCAGAAGGTTTAATATGAACAAGAGGTCACACTTTTCCCCACAACGTACAATTAACCTGTGGAACTCATTGCCAGGGGATTTGGAGATGGGGCAAAGGTATAAGTGGGTTGAAAAGAGAATTAGATGAGTTCCTGGAGGATCGGTCCGTCAATGGCTATTAGCCAAGATGGGCATGGACACAACCCCATGCTCAGAGTATCCGTAATCCTCTGACTGCCAGAAGCCGGGAGGGGAAGTCAGGGGTGGCTCTGTCCTAAATTGCCATGTGCTGGGCACTGTCCCTGAAGCTTTGGTAGTGGCCAATGTCAGACACAGGACACTGGACTAGCTGCACCATTCACCTGACCTGGTGCGGCCACGCTTCTGTTCTTAACGGGCTTCTTGACGGCACCAGAATTAAATTTTTCTCCATTGAAATAAATAAATAAATTCCAAAGAATTTGGTCACTAGTTTGTTTCATTCAGTGCAGCAGTATCAAGGGGCTTGACTCCATCCGGGGAACCGAGAATCCATGGGTGGGACAGCGGCTGACGCAGACTGCAGGGGCGTCTTTCAGTGCGGCGGCGCGGTTGCACCGGGTGGGGAATCAGGAAAGAAGATTCAGCAGCAGAGGCCCGCCTGGCCCTGGTGCCACCTCCACCGCGCGGAGGCCGCTGTGCATTTGGCCGTGGTTAGATCGGCACTGATGCCTGCGAAGGTCCCCGAACCCAATCTTATCTGGTCGCAGATGGACTCGGAAGCACAGCCCTTCATGACCATCTGCACTGGATTTCCACCTGAGGGGGGAGGGGACAGGAAGTTGTCAGGGGAGCAGCTCCACTCCTTGAGCTGGACTAGGAGACAATGGTCCCCCCAGTCCTCAGGGCCCCTTCAGACTCCCCCACAGCCTCTATCTTGCCATCTGCCCACACACACACACAGCCTGTCTGGCCCTGGATGGCCTCCCCCTTCTCCTCTGCACTGACGCAGGCTCGCTGTGTGTCCTTGAACAAGTCACTGGGAGCCCCGATCTGGAGCCTATCAACGAAACCCGTGTTGGAGCTAGCCAGTATTAGCTGCACCACTCATCTAGCAAAGCAGCAGCTCAGTGCTGGTGGCAGCGCTGGGATCTCTAATAAGGGTGGCTTCATAGTGATTTAAGGCATCATGATGGGACTCTGCAAAACTAGATTCAATTCCCAGCCCTGACACAGCCTTCCTGCGTGACCTTGGGCAAGTCACGGCCCTGGTCTGTTCCTCAGTTTCCCCCAACTTTAAAATGCGGAGAACAATCCTTATTTTGCCTGTTCCGATTGCAGCCTCTTTGGGGGGGCAGGAACTGTATCCTGCTGGGAGTCCTTCAGCATCTGACAGAAAAGGGGACCCCCATGTGGGTCGGGGATCTGTGAAGCCCCTGGCACGACAGGGGCTCTCTAGACTAAGTCAGTCCTACCACGAAGAGCTTAGAGCCTAAACTATACACAGGTAATGGACGGGAGGCGAACCAGACACAAAGGGAGGGAAAGACACTGGCCCAAGATCACACCGGAGGCCAGCATTGGGAATAGGACCCAGGTGTCCTGATCTGCAGCCGATACCTTTCCCTAGCGGCCCCCACCCAGCATCTCGCTTCTGCCCGACGGGGGATAAAACAACAAAGGAAAAATAATCCCAGAAGAAATGAACTGAGGTTACCAGTTGTTAGGGTCTCGACAATGTTGACACATTGGGTCTCGTCTCCAGTGCACTGTATGGTCTTCTCACTGCACTGATCAGCAAACACAGCGACACAGGCTGGGCAGTGCCGGCCGTTGGGTTTGGTGTCAGCCGGGGGCACTGGGAAGAAGCGGAGCAAACGCAGTCAGCTCGGGGGACGAGCCCCAGGACGGGTCGGGGCAGGGAGAGCAGCTGGGGGCGGCACAGCTCAGCCCTGGGTGCCCCCTGCAGGGGGAGCTGTAGCTCTGGGAACGCCGGGGGCAGCAGGGGCCGGGGAGAGGTTTGCAGCAGGGAGCCCTGGACCTTGCCCTGGGTGGGGTCAGCTGGGTTCACACCTGGTGAGCTCCACCCACTAAACTCCACCCACCCAGGGGCTGAGTGTTATTCCATGGGGCGCCCCCCGCAGGGCAGGAGGACCAGTCTCAGGAAGTTAACGTGGGGCAGGAGGTGCAGGGGATGGGGGAGGACAGGTGGAGCTGGGGAGAGGTACCTGTAATGGTGCTTGTTCTGCAGGTATCTCCCAAGCAGCAGGCAAAGCTTGTCTGTGTTCTCATTCCCTGCCCAAAATTCACAGAGATGGGGCCGGCTTTACATTGACTCGATGGCATACAGCCCTTGAGAATGCTCTGGGTCTTAATTCCCGCTGCACAGGGGGAAAAAACGGAGATTTATTCCCCTTCCACTTCCACCCCATTGATGCCCTCTTCACAACGATGGCCCTGTGCCATTAGCCTTCCTCTACCCATGGGGAAACTGAGGCATGAAGAGGGGAAAGTGAGTCAGCCGCGGTCCCACAGGGCTAGATAAAGCGATTTCAGCACCTAAATCCAGCATTTACAACCTCCAGTTCAGAGGCGACACATGGGATGGGGGGGCGGTAGGCCTGGGTTTGCTGGCCCCGCTCGGTCACATGGTGCGGCCGGGTCCACTCCCTGCACAGCAGCTGCTGGAGCCAGTGAGCCAGGAGCTGCTGCCGCGGGGAGGAGCAGCAGCAAACAGCTGAGAGCTGAAGGCGGGGGCTGCAGAGGGGAAGGCGGGGGCGTTTGGAGGGGCCGTGACTCAAGCTATAGTGAGGACGAAAATTTAAATTGCGTCTCCCCCACACAATCAGCAGGCACCAATTGTCTGTGCTCCAGCTCCCCACTCAGCTGCCGCGTAACCCTGGGGGCCCCGAATCTCCTGCCCATAAAGTCCTTTCATTGCCAAAGTTTCCAACAGGGGATACGTGCCGGGCCGCCGAAATCCCGATGCCGTGTGTCCCGCTCACCCCTTAGCCGCAGTGGGATTCCCAGACTAGGCGTTCCCCTGCCGATATCACCTGCGGGACCTGATCCAGGAGATGCCCTTGGAGCACGCCCACCGGATCAGGCCCTGCACAAAGCCCAGTCAGGGGAGGAGTTGTGGGTGGGGAGTGGCCCCCCGTGAACCCAGGAGCTTAGTGGGTCGGACGTTCCCCATGGACATGGGGGTAATCAGGGTCCAGGGAATGTTTAACTATTTCATACTACGTGGGGCAGCTTCAACGGGGGAGACAGAGAGACCCACCCGGACCCAGGGGGCCAGACACGACCATAGGAGGAGAGAGACCTGGGTTGAAGTCGCCAGCCCGATTCGGGCCGAGTGGGGATTTGAACTTGGCTCCCCCAGCTGAGCGCCCAGCCACTGGGGTCTCCTGGCAGCCCCTCCTCCACAGCCGTCATTCACAAGGGAGGGCTGACCCGGTCCAGATGCCGGACTCCCGGCGAGGGATTCCCAGACATGGGTCCCAAGCAGAGCTGGGCACCTCTGTGCAGCCGGGACTGAGGGGCCAAACAGGCCTTATGCCACACCCCTCTCCTCGGCATTTCCTATTGGCTGGCTTAGGCGGCTGTCATAAGAACATAAGAATGGCCGTACCGGGTCAAACCAAAGGTCCATCTAGCCCAGTATCTGTCTACCGACAGTGGCCAATGCCAGGTGCCCCAGAGGGAGTGAACCTAACAGGTAATGATCAAGTGATCTCTCTCCTGCCATCCATCTCCACCCTCTGACAAACAGAGGCTAGGGACACCATTCCTTACCCATCCTGGCTAATAGCCATTAATGGACTTAACCTCCATGAATTTATCCAGTTCTCTTTTAAACGCTGTTATAGTCCTAGCCTTCACAACCTCCTCAGGCAAGGAGTTCCACAAGTTGACTGTGCGCTGTGTGAAGAAGAACTTCCTTTTATTTGTTTTAAACCTGCTGCCTATTAATTTCATTTGGTGACCCCTAGTTCTTGTATTATGGGAATAATTAAATAACTTTTCCTTATCCACTTTCTCCACATCACTCATGATCATATCCCCCCTTAGTCTCCTCTTTTCCAAGCTGAAGAGTCCTAGCCTCTTTAATCTCTCCTCATATGGGACCCGTTCCAAACCCCTAATCATTTTAGTTCCCCTTCTCTGAACCTTTTCTAGTGCCAGTATATCTTTTTTGAGATGAGGAGACCACATCTGTACGCAGTATTCGAGATGTGGGCGCACCATGGATTTATATAAGGGCAATAATATATTCTCAGTCTTATTCTCTATCACCTTTTTAATGATTCCTAACATCCTGTTTGCTTTTTTGACCGCCTCTGCACACTGCGTGGACGTCTTCAGAGAACTATCCACGATGACTCCAAGATCTTTTTCCTGACTTGTATCTGTCCACTTGGCGCGCTGGCTTTTGTGGTTCCCATCCTCAGCAGGCCCCTGGCCCATGGGCTGGCTAGTCGCCTGGGAGCTTGGCATTGCAACTGAGCTCGTCCCCAGGGTCTGGCATAAACCCCAGGTGTCCTGGCTCCTTAACCGGTGCTCACAGCAATGCACTCCACTCCCTTCCCGGAGCTGGGCCCAGGAGAGGACCCAGGCGTCCTAGGTCCCCAGTCTGTTCCCTGACCCACGTTGCTTAGGGTCCATCTCATGCGGTTCTTAATTTGTACCAGGCCTTGCCAAGGCTGAGCTGTGTCAGTTGTGAAAGTAAAAAAAATGCTTCAGCCCCAGCACCTCTTTCATGAGAGATTAACCCCGATCTCACCTACCCAGTGTGGATTCGGTCAGCGCGACGCCACAGGAGTCTTCCCTAGCTGCGCAGGTCTGTAGGTCGCCTCTGCAGCTCTCTCCTAGGCCAAAGCAAACCTCACACTGCAGACAGGCCCCTGGGGACGGAGAGAGAACATGAGCCACCTGGATTTCTCCCTCCCTGGCCTTCCCCTGGGCTCGGCGGGGAAGCGCCGGGTACAGCGCCCTGGGGTCCCTCATCAGCATCGTCAATGGTCCCAGCTGTCTACAGACATTTCACGCTGCTCTGTGGCTGCGTCTCCCTGGATTTTGCTGCGGATTTTAGTTCCCCAGTGGGTTTTCCCACCTCACAAACACCAGAGAGATCCCCAGCGGGTGTGAGCGGGTGTCGCTCTCCAGTGCGGTGCAGCAAGGACCGAGTCGCACCTGCCATCGACTCCAGTGTAGCTGGGGCCCCTTGACACCGGCTGGGCCCTGGCCCCCCTGACTCCAGTCCAGCTGCGCCCCCCTGACACCGGCTGGGGATCACATATAAATGCCCTTCAAATAGCCTTGGGCTCCTGCTACTGAAATTCAGACCCGCTGCCTGTCACACAACAGACAATCCCCGGTCGAAATGCCCTTGGCCTCTGGCCAGCTCTGAAACGTGCCCAGTCACGACACGATTCTAGGGATTTAAAGAATAAATATTTCCTCCCATTTCCACAATTGTTTCACTCGCTGTCACAGGGACTTTGTGACTCCCAGCCCTCTCCTCCGGACATTGTCACTCTGACGCCCCCAGCTCAGCCCCCGTTATTCTGCGGCTGCTTTTCGGTTACGTGCGTTAACAGTTTTACTCGACAGGCAGCTCTGAGCTGTTGGTACGTTGGAGAAGTTAGGAAATCAGCCCCTGTAGGAACAGACCCAACTCACCCATAACCAGGAGAGCAGCGAGGATGCAGACGGCAATAGAAGCCTCCATGGTGATGGGGAAGCAGTAGATCGGCGCTGGGGTCTCTGATGCAGTCAAATCTCTGGCCAGGGGATTTATCACAGACAGGCTGAAATAAGATCAGAAGAGAGATTGGACATGCATGAGCCAGTCAACAGGGTGGGGGTATCCTCAGTTTTGAGGTAGCCAAAACCCTGACCCCTTCGTGGCTGGTGTGTTTGTGTCATCCACCCGGAGAAGTCAGAGACAAACCAGAAATGCTCCTGCTGGAAGGTTGCGGCATAAGGTGTCTGTTTCTGGGGATCCAGAACGATCACACACAAGAACCACAAACAAGGGAGAGACAAAACAGGCTGCTCACTATGTCAACAAGAGACAACTCAGCCCACCTTGTTCTAGGCTGCTTCATTACAAACTGCCTCTGGTCCCACGCTTCCCTGCAGAGCTCCTTAGACTGCCAGCAGGACCAGGAAACCCCACAAACTCCCCCGCCCCCACTTTTAGAGTGATAGTTTGCCATTGCAATCCCGTCCTTGAGACACAATGTCCAGCTCCCTGTAAAGCGGCTCTCAGCCACACACTACTTTCAACAGAGTAGGGATCCCAGGGCCCAGGCCAGGGCAACCCCTTATCCCTTGTCCAGAGCCAAATTCCTTCTGTGTCCCGCTCCCCAGAGATCAGGGTCTGTGGCCCTGCACCATCACCCCAGATTCCCCAGGGGGA